>NC_059200.1:41259661-41460061 GCF_020615455.1 Coregonus clupeaformis
GGTACCCCAGTAATCACTCCTTTCAATGGCGCCCTTTTCTTGAGAGCAAAATAATTCAAATCTCTTGTCCCCATTCGTTTAACGCAGAGCGCCTGCTCCCTCTGACCAGCAGAAACACAAACAATTATCACAAGACCACTTCTGGTTACCCTCACCGATTCCACAGCACCTAACTGTTTTCACTCACCCTGAAACCACAAACGGATCAGCCAAAAGGCAAGGGTCCACTTTCTCCAAAAACTTCACTTCTACTGTCACAGACTCATCTTCATCCTGACCCTCGGTGCAAACCTCGGGCTCCGAGAACTTCACCACACCTACCACCGCCGATACTTCGCCCTCATTCACTTCCATTTCTCCTTCTGTCTTCAGCTCACTCTGCTGACACTTTCTACCATTCTTCTTTAACAAACTATCTCCCTTTTTTGCCACCATTTTTAACCAACTCAAGCTCACCCTCTTCCTCCCTCTCTCTCTTAGACATCCTCTGCCTCTCTTTTTCACTCCATTCCTCCTCCGTATTCCAAGTATACATCTCCTTAAGATAATACTGCACTTCTCCTGACATACATCTTGTTCTTGCCTCAAATGACGCCATTTAACCGGCTGTCACAATCTCTGTACAATCAGCACCGTATCTCTCTCTAACAGTGATCTTCTTCTTCTTCTTTAAGTTTTATTGGCGAATCGCAACCAACTGACAGGTGCATACACCGCCACCTACTGTACTGGAGTGTGAGGCCGGTCGCGACCTATGCCTTCGGAAAGTATTCAGACCCCTTGACTTTTTCCACATTCTGTTAGTTTACAGCCTTATTCTAAAATTGATTAAATTGTTTTTTTACTTAATCAATCTACACAAAAGCTCCCATAATGACAAAGCAAAAACAGTTTTTTTGAAATTTTTGATAATTTATTTAAAATAAAAAACTGAAATATTACATTTACATAATTATTCAGACCCTTTGCTATGAGACTCGAAGTTGAGCTCAGGTGCATCCAGTTTACATTGATCATCCTTGAGATACTTTGTTGAAGCACCTTTGGCAGCGATTACAGCCTTGATTCTTCTTGGGTATGACACTACAAGCTTGGCACACCTGTATTTGGGGAGTTTCTCCCATTCTTCTCTGCAGATCCTCTCAAGCTCTGTCAGGTTGGATGGGGAGCGTTGCTGAACAGCTATTTTCAGGTCTCTCCAGACATGTTCGATCAGGTTTAAGTCCGGGCTCTGGCTGGGCCACTCAAGGACATTCAGAGACTTGTCCCGAAGCCACTCCTGCGTTGTCTTGGCTGTGTGCTTAGGGTCATTATCCTGTTGGAAAGTGAACCTTCGCCCCAGTCTGAGGTCCTGAGAGCTCTGGAGCAGGTTTTCATCAAGGATCTCTCTGTACTTTGCTCTGTTCATCTTTCCCTTGATCCTGACTAGTCTCCCAGTCCCTGTCGCTAAAAAACATCCCCACAGCATGATGCTGCCACCACCATGATTCACCGTAGGGATGGTGCCAGGTTTCCTCCAGACGTGATGCTTGGCATTCAGGCCAAAGAGTTCAATCTTGGTTTAATCAAACCAAATCAAATGTTATTTGTCACATGTGCCGAATACAACAGGTGTAGACCTTACAGGGAAATGCTTACTTACAAGCCCTAAACCAACAATTTTTTAAATTAATTTGACCTTTGTTTAACTAGGCAAGTCAGTTAAGAACAAATTCTTATTTACAAGGACGGCCTACACCGGCCAAACCCGGAGTCAATGTGTGGGGGCATAGGTTAGTCGAGGTAATTGAAGTAATATGTACATGTAGGTAGAGTTAAAGTGATGATGCATAAATAATAAACAGAGAGCAGCAGCAGCATAAAAGAGGGACAATGCAAATAGTCTGGGTAGTCATTTGATTAGCTGTTCAGGAGTCTTATGTCTTGGGGGTAGAAGCTGTTAAGAAGCCTTTTTGACCTAGGCTTGGTGCTCCGGTACCGCTTGCCGTACGGTAGCAGAGAGAACAGTCTATGACTAGAGTGGCTGGAGTCTTTGACAATTTTTAGGGCCTTCCTCTGACACCGCCTGGTACAGAGGTCCTGGATGGCAGTAAGCTTGGCCCCAGTGATATACTGGGCCGTACGTACTACCCTGTGTAGTGCCTTGCGGTCGGAGGCCGAGCAGTTGCAGAGGGAGGTGTTTAGTCCCCGGGTCCTTAGCTTAGTGATGAGCTTTGAGGGCACTATGGTGTTGAGTGCTGAGCTGTAGTCAATGAATAGCATTCTCACATAGATGTTCCTTTTGTCCAGGTGGGAAAGGGCAGTGTGGAGTGCAATATAGATTGCATCATCTGTGGATCTGTTGGGGCGGTAGGCAAATTGGAGTAGGTCTAGGGTTTATAGGATAATGGTGTTGATGTGAGCCATGACCAACCTTTAAAAGCACTTCATGGCTACAGACGTGAGTGCTATGTGTCGGTAGGCATTTAGGCATGATACCTTATGTTCTTGGGCACAGGGACTATGGTGGTCTGCTTGAAACATGTTTGTATTACAGACTCAGTCAGGGACAGGTTGAAAATGTCAGTGAAGACACTTGCCAGTTGGTCAGTGCATGCTCGGAGTACACGTCCTGGTAATCCGTCTGGCCCTGCGGCCTTGTGAATGTTGACCTGTTTAAAGGTCTTACTCACATAGGCTACGGAGAGCGTGATCACAGTCGTCCGGAACAGCTGATGCTCTCATGCATGCTTCAGTGTTGCTTGCCTCGAAGCAAGCATAGAAGTAATTTAGCTCGTCTGGTAGGCTCGTGTCACTGGGCAGCTCGTGGCTGTGCTTCCCTTTGTAGACTGTAATAGTTTGCAGGCCCTGCCACATCCGACGAGCGTCAGAGCCGGTGTAGTACGATTCAATCTTAGTCTTGTTTTGACACTTTGCCTGTTTGGTAGTTTGTCTGAGGGCATAGCGGGATTTCTTATAAGCGTCCGGGTTAGAGTCCCTATCCTTGAATGCGGCAGCTCTACCCTTTAGCTTAATGCGGATGTTGCCTGTAATCCATGGCTTCTGGTTGGGGTATGTACAGTGGGGAAAAAAGTATTTTGTCAGCCACCAATTGTGCAAGTTCTCCCACTTAAAAAGATGAGAGAGGACTGTAATTTTCATCATAGGTACACGTCAACTATGACAGACAAATTTAGATTTTTTTTCTCCAGAAAATCACATTGTACGATTTTTTATGAATTTATTTGCAAATTATGGTGGAAAATAAGTATTTGGTCACCTACAAACAAGCAAGATTTCTGGCTCTCACAGACCTGTAACTTCTTCTTTAAGAGGCTCCTCTGTCCTCCACTCGTTACCTGTATTAATGGCACCTGTTTGAACTTGTTATCAGTATAAAAGACACCTGTCCACAACCTCAAACAGTCACACTCCAAACTCCACTATGGCCAAGACCAAAGAGCTGTCAAAGGACACCAGAAACAAAATTGTAGACCTGCACCAGGCTGGGAAGACTGAATCTGCAATAGGTAAGCAGCTTGGTTTGAAGAAATCAACTGTGGGAGCAATTATTAGGAAATGGAAGACATACAAGACCACTGATAATCTCCCTCGATCTGGGGCTCCACGCAAGATCTCATCCCGTGGGGTCAAAACGATCACAAGAACGGTGAGCAAAAATCCCAGAACCACAAGGGGGGACCTAGTGAATGACCTGCAGAGAGCTGGGACCAATGTAACAAAGCCTACCATCAGTAACACACTACGCCGCCAGGGACTCAAATCCTGCAGTGCAAGACGTGTCCCCCTGCTTAAGCCTGTACATGTCCAGGCCCGTCTGAAGTTTGCTAGAGTGCATTTGGATGATCCAGAAGAGGATTGGGAGAATGTCATATGGTCAGATGAAACCAAAATAGAACTTTTTGGTAAAAACTCAACTCGTCGTGTTTGGAGGACAAAGAATGCTGAGTTGCATCCAAAGAACACCATACCTACTGTGAAGCATGGGGGTGGAAACATCATGTTTTGGGGCTGTTTTTCTGCAAAGGGACCAGGACGACTGATCCGTGTAAAGGAAAGAATGAATGGGGCCATGTATCGTGAGATTTTGAGTGAAAACCTCCTTCCATCAGCAAGGGCATTGAAGATGAAACGTGGCTGGGTATTTCAGCATGACAATGATCCCAAACACACTGCCCGTGCAACGAAGGAGTGGCTTCGTAAGAAGCATTTCAAGGTCCTGGAGTGGCCTAGCCAGTCTCTAGATCTCAACCCCATAGAAAATCTTTGGAGGGAGTTGAAAGTCCATGTTGCCCAGCGACAGCCCCAAAACATCACTGCTCTAGAGGAGATCTGCATGGAGGAATGGGCCAAAATACCAGCAACAGTGTGTGAAAACCTTGTGAAGACTTACAGAAAACGTTTGACCTGTGTCATTGCCAACAAAGGGTATATAACAAAGTATTGAGAAACTTTTGTTATTGACCAAATACTTATTTTCCACCATAATTTGCAAATAAATTCATAAAAAATCCTACAATGTGATTTTCAGGATTTTTTCCCCCTCATTTTGTCTGTCATAGTTGACGTGTACCTATGATGAAAATTACAGGCCTCTCATCTTTTTAAGTGGGAGAACTTGCACAATTGGTGGCTGACTAAATACTTTTTTTCCCCACTGTACGTACGGTCACTGTGGGGACGACGTCATCGCTGCACTTATTGATGAAACCAGTGACTGATGTGGTGTACTCCTCAATGCCATCGGAAGAATCCCAGAACATATTCCAGTCTGTGCTAGCAAAACAGTCCTGTAGCTTAGCATCTGCGTCATCTGACCACTTCTTTATTGACCGAGTCACTGGTGCTTCCTGCTTTAGTTTTTGCTTGTAAGCAGGAATCAGGAGGATAGAATTATGGTCAGTTTTGCCAAATGGAGGGCGAGGGAGAGCTTTGTACGCATCTCTGTGTGTGGAGTAAATGTGGTCTAGAGTTTTTTTTCCTCTAGTTGCACATTTAACATGCTGGTAGAAATTAGGTAAAACAGATTTAAGTTTTGCTACATTAAAGTCCACATCCACTAGGAGCCCCGCCTCTGGATGAGCATTTTCCTGTTTGCTTACGGCCTTATACAGCTAATTGAGTGCAGTCTTAGTGCCAGCATCGGTTTGTGGTGGTAAATAGACAGCTACGAGAAATATGGATGAAAACTCTTTTGCTAAATAGTGTGGTCTACAGCTTATCGTGAGATACTCTACCTCAGGCGAGCAAAACCTAGAGACTTCCTTAATATTAGATTTCGTGCACCACCTGTTGTTTACAAATATACACAGACCGGCACCCCTTGTCTTAATGGAGACAGCTGTTCTATCTTGCCGATGCAGCGTAAACCCCGCCAGCTGTAAGTTATCCATGTCGTCGTTCAGCCACGACTCGGTGAAACATAAGATATTACAGTTTTTAATGTCCCGTTGGTAGGATATTCGTGATCGTAGCTCGTCTATTTAGTTATCCAATGATTTTACGTTGGCTAATAGGACTGATGGTAAAGGAAAATTACCCACTCGCCGCCGGATCCTTACAAGGCACCCCGACAAACGTCCCCAATATCTCCATCTCTTTCTCCTGCGAATGATGGGGATTTGGGCTTTGTCGGGTGTCTGAAGTAAATCCTTCGCGCCCAACTCGTTAAAGAAAAAACGTTGTCCAGTACTAGATGTGTAATCGCTGTCCTGATATCCAGAAGCTATTTTCGTTCATCAGAGACGGTGGCAGAAACATTATATACAAAATAAGTTACAAATAAGGCAAAAAAACCCACATAATAGCACAATTGGTTAGGAGCCTGTAAAACAGCAGCCATCTCCTCCGGCGTCATTATTATCAGACCAGAGAATCTTGTTTCTCATGGTCTGAGTGTCTTTAGGTGCCTTTTGGCAAACTCAAAGCGGGCTGTCATGTGTATTTTACTGAGGAGTGGCTTCCGTCTGACCAGTCTACCATAAATGCCTGATTGGTGGAGTGCTACAGAGATGGTTGTCCTTCTGGAAGGTTCTCCCATCTCCACAGAGGAACTCTAGCGCACTGTCAGAGTGACCATTGGGTTCTTGGTCACCTCCCTGACCAAGGCTTTTCTCCCCCGATTGCTCAGTTTGGCCGGGTGGCCAGCTCTTGGAAGAGTCTTGGTGGTTCCAAACTTCTTCCATTTAAGAATGATGGAGGCCACTATGTCCTTTGGGATCTTCTATGCCGCAGACATTTTTTGGTACCCTTCCCCAGATATGTGCCTTGACACAATCCTGTCTTGACACTCTACGGACAATTCCTTCAACCTAATGGCTTGGTTTTTGCTCTGACATGCACTGTCAACTGTGGGACCTTATATAGACAGGTGTGTGCCTTTCCAAATCATGTCCAATCAATTGAATTTACCACAGGTGGACTCCAATCAAGTTGTAGAAACATCTCAAGGATTATCAATGGAAACAGGATGCACCTGAGCTCAATTTCGAGTCTCATAGCAAAGGGTCTGAATACTTATGTAAATAAGGTATTTTTGTTTTTATGTTTTTTTATAAATCAGCAAAAATGTCTAAAAACCTGTTTTCGCTTTGTCATTATGGGGTATTATGTCTAGATTGCTGAGAATAATCGTTAATTTTTTTAATCAATTTAAGAATAAGGCTGTAATGTAACAAAATGTGGAAAAATTCAAGGGGGCTGAATACTTTCCGAAGGCACTGTACTCTTAAATATTTGGGGACCCTATTTGATTCATTTTATTTAATTCAGTCTGGTATGAGAACGGTAGCCTCTATCTGCTAAAGCAGGGTGTCTGCGGAAAGCTGAGTATCTTGGCTATTGATCGGGGCCTTCAAATCTTCGGTGTGACGTACTACCATATATGGGCATACGACTTTATAAGGGCAGGCCGAGCAGATGACCTCATTTCAAGGTGGCTGCTACCTACATTCCGGTTAGTGTTGTGAAGCATAAACAAAATAAACACGGAATACGTTGATACACACCAAAAGCCGGGACTCCACAGATCATGAGGATTTCTTATTTGTCTGCCTGTGACCTACCGTTATTGATCACCAGCCCCGAGAGTCAAAATGTTTATTTTACACAATGTGTTCACCAAACATTACATTTACGTAATTTAGTAGACACTCTTATCCAGAACAACTTACAGTTAGTGAGTGCATACATTTTCATACTGGTCCCCCGTGGGAATCGAACCCACAACCCTGGCGTTGCAAGCGCCATGCTCTACCAACTGAGCTACATGGGATTACATCTAACAAGGTAAGCTTCAATTTGGTCTGTGTTTGAGCTATAGCTACATGGTGATATCAAATTAATCCTTATGTTGGTAGGAACAAATCTTGCCTATTGCCAATGTTATCTGATAATGTATGACTTAATGGCAACATCGAATGTCCACCGAGTGACTATATCTTTGCGCATCAAGAATATGATGTTGCCTGCTTACGCGCTGTAGACATTCATTACACAGGGGATTGGCTACTATGGCACCTTGACAGTCTGGTAGCCAATGAGATAAGCTTTCCAGCGACATGCAGTTGACCTGGGTGGGACAAAGCAAGAGGCACATCCAGTGTGCAAAATCAGTGCAATTACCACATTCAGACACTTTGGATAGGTTGAAAGGACACTTGAATGTACCCTGGATACCCCATAACACCACCACAATGTTTGAGTGAGGTTGATATGGTAGAAATTTTGTTTTTATACTGAACAAATAGCATTTAGGGATTACAAATATGTAATAGCACTGGAATGATCTTATTTACAGACATATGCCACTTTGGAGAGGTTTAGGTTTAGACACTTGGAAACGTCCCGTGACCACACCTCACACCACTTACTAAAACATCTGCCCATTTCTAGTTGTTAGGTCTATCAATCTGATTTTTTTTACAGATATTGTTCACATGTTGTGGAAGCTGTCTGATGTGTTTCCAGCTCTAGTCATCAATAATTAACTTATAGCTTGTCAATGAAAGACGACTTTCAAAATAAAGAAAATAACAACAAAAAAACGGTTATTTTGTGTGTGCTTGATCTTGTTTATTCTGAACTATGTAACTCATATCTATCTTCTGATAATTTCCTCATAATCTCCCAGATGTCTTCTTTCCAAATATACCAAGTTTTTGCATATCAGAATCATGTAATTACACATGAATAGCAGTTATTTTTGGGTATGTCTATTTAGGCAGAAATCTACATTTTGCCATTACATTTAAGATGAAATAACCCTAAATAAATAATTCCCTACAAACCTCACTACTCCCATCACCCCCACCCAAAATACCACCCACTCCCCATTCCCGTCCAACCTCTCTGACTCTGTCAAATAACCTCTCTCTTTCTACGTCATACATTTCACAAAATAATAGATTTAAACCGTTTCCTCTACCATACAGCCATTACACATTCCAGTACCATGTTTCCCTATCAATTTCAAAGATGAATTCAATCCTGTATACCCTAATCTCATCCTATACAACATAACCTCCTCCCTTCTGTTCCCATTACATGACACTATCTCCCGTACAGATTTCCTTGTACTATAAAAATGTCTGCCCTTACTACTTTCATCCCATTGTCTCTGCCAGCAATCTAAACAATTTTTCCAAATCAATGTTTCAATTTCCCCTCTACACAACTACGCCTGATTATCCACAATAATATTTTTCACTGCTCTTTTTGCTATTATATAATTTCCATAAACACCTGTATGAGCCAGAATCCAACAGAACTGAATTTCAATACCATTTATTTGTAACCCCAACAACAGCATCATTATTTCTAACCATAAATCCTTACAATCTTACTTTCCAGATCTTAAACACATTACTACTTTTCTTAGTTGCACCTCCTATATCCATTGCAATCCAACAATTATCGCAACCATTTCTGTTGAATATACAGATAAATCATTTGTTAGTCTCTTGCATAGATTCTTCACACCACTGTTTATTTTCTTCTATCAGGCTAAGATCAACATCTGGTCTTGTATAAAACCATGGTGGCACATTTCCTATTGTCACAAATGGCCCTATAACAATATCTCTGAGTCCATATTCATCAACCCTTTTTCCAATCTCTGGGCCAAAACCCCTCTTTTGATATTGTTCATATTCCCAGCAGTCTTCCAATACTGTCAGTGTAGGATGATCTACCTTACTACCCTTCAGTCTTGCCCAGTATGCTAGGGCTAGCTTAACTCTTCTAAGGGATAGTGGCCTTTCCCCAGTATCTACTTGTAAAGCCTCAACCGGTGTAGTTTTAAATGCACCATCGCACATCCTGAGTGCCCTCGCTTGCATCCTATCAAGGCGCAACAGTGATGTCACCGGCTTCATCAATAAGTGCATCGATGACGTTGTCCCCACAGTGACCGTACGTACATACCCCAACCAGAAGCCATGGATTACATGCAACAACCGCACTGAGCTAAAGGGTAGAGCTGCCGCTTTCAAGGAGAGGGACTCTAACCCGGACGCTTATAAGAAATCCCGCTATGCCCTCAGACAAACTATCAAACAGGCAAAGCGTAAATACAGGACAATGATTGAATCCTACTACACCTATTGTTCGTCGGATGTGGCAGGGCTTGCAAACTATAACGGATTACAAAGGGAAGCCCAGCCGCGAGCTGCCCAGTGACACAAGCCTACCAGATGAGCTAAACGACTTCTATGCGCGCTTCGAGGCAAGCAACACTGAAGCATGCATGAGAGCATCAGCTGTTCCGGACGTCTGTGTGATCACACTCGCCATAGCCGATGTGAGTAAGACCTTTAAACAGGTCAACATTCACAAGGCCGCAGGGCCAGACGGATTACCAGGACGTGTACTCCGAGCACTGACATTTTCAACCTGTCCCTGGCCGAGTCTGTAATACCTACATGTTTCAAGCAGACCACCATAGTCCCTGTGCCCAAGAACACCAAGGTAACCTGCCTAAATGACTACCGACCCGTAGCACTCACGTCAATAGCCATGAAGTGCTTTGAAAGGCTGGTCATAGCTCACATCAACACCATCATCCCAGAAATCCTAGACCCACTCCAATTTGCATACCGCCCCAACAGATCCACAGATGACGCAATCTCTATTGCACTCCACACTGCCCTTTCCCACCTGGACAAAAGGAACACCTACGTGAGAATGCTGTTCATTGACTACAGCTCAGCGTTCAACACCATAGTGCCCTCAAAGCTCATCACTAAGCTAAGGACCCTGGGACTAAACACCTCTCTCTGCAACTGGATCCTGGACTTCCTGACAGGCCAGGTGGTAAGGGTAGGCAACAACACATTTGCTACGCTGATCCTCAACACAGGGGCCCCTCAGGTGTGCGTGCTTAGTCCCCTTCTGTCCTCCCTGTTCACCCATGACTGTGTGGCCAAGCATGACTCCAACACCATCATTAAGTTTGCTGACGACACAATGGTGGTAGGCCTGATCACCGACAATGATGACACAGCCTATAGGGAGGAGGTCAGAGGCCTGACAACAACCTCACCCTCAACGTGATCAAGACAAAGGAGATGATTGTGGACTACAGGAAAAGGAGGGCCGAGCACACCCCTTTCTCATCGACGGGGCTGTAGTGAAGCAGGTTGAGCACTTCAAGTTCATTGGTGTCCACATCACCAACAAACTATCATGGTCCAAACACACCAAGACAGTTGTGAAGAGGGCACGACAACGCCTATTCTCCCTCAGGAGACTGAAAAGATTTGGCATGGGTCCTCAGATCCACCGCCTGGTATGGCAACTGCTCGGCCTCCAACCCAAGGTGCTACAGAGGCGCTACAGAGGGTAGTGTGTACTGCCCAGTACATTACTGGGGCCAAGCTTCCTTCTAGGACCTCTATATCAGGCGGTGTCAGAGGAAGGGCCTAAAAATTGCCAAAGACTCCAGTCACCCTAGTCATAGACTGTTCTCTCTTCTACCTCATGGCAAGCGGAACCGGAGCGCCAAGTTTTGGTCCAAAAGGCTTCATAACAGCTTCTACCCCCAAGCCATAAGACTGCTGAACATCTAATCAAATGGCTACCCGGACTAATTGCATTGACCCTTATTTTACCCTTTCCATTCATTCTCCATATAATTGAACACTGACATCTTCCTTAATCTTTTTGTTAGCGAACAACATGTGGCAAGATTTAAATAAAGATAACTTGAAACCCCATGATAAGGACCATTCCTCTACTGCTACAACAGCACCTTGCATTTTCTCTATTACATAAGGAATATTCCTTCCCCATTTCCAAATGGCACCATCATCTGCATATAACACCGCCCCTATACCCTGTCCAATATCCCTAAAGATATCATCAATCATCAACGTGAATAAGATAGGACTAATAGCACTACCCTGTGGAGTTCCATTTTCCACCTCATGTTCTCTTGATAACTCCAATCCCACCCTGACCTGGAAGGTTCGGTCAAACAAGGAATCCATAATCCAGTTATACATTCTCCCACTAATACCCTTTCCATTCAATTTAATCAGTAGACCTTCCCGCCACATTGTATCATATGCTTTTTCAGTATCAAAATATACTACTGACATCACTTCCTTCATTGCCAAAGCTTTGATCACCTCAGTACTAACATTAACTAATGCATCAAGGGTAGATAATGTTCCAGATAATACATCAATCTTTCTACAATCAACTTTTCCATTAATTTACAAAGATTTGATGTAAGTGCAATAGGTCTATAATTAGCAGGACTGGATGGATCTTTACCATGCTTCACAAAAGGCAAAACCACAGCACGTCTCCATCCTGATGGTAGCACTCCTGTCCTCCATATCTTGTTAAATAAACTCAGAATCTTTCCCAAAACTTTTGTAGACAGATGTTTAAACATGATGTAGCATAATCGATCCTCACCTGGAGCAATGCAACCACACCCCTCCAAAGCCCTCGTTATTTCAAACATGGTGAATTCAGCATCCAGTGATTCCCCAGAATCACACTTCTTACAGTATACAGTACCAGTCAAAAGTTTGGACACACCTACTCATTCAAGGGGTTTTGTTTATTTTTCTATTTTTTTACATTGTAGAATAATAGTGAAGACATCAAAATGATGAAATAACACATATGGAATCATATGTGCAAAGCTGTCATCAAGGCAAAGGGTGGCTATTTGAAGAATCTCAAATATAAAATATAATTTGATTTGTTTAACACTTTTTTGGTTACTACATGATTCCAGATGTGTTATTTCATAGTTTTGATTCTACAATGTAAAATATAGTAAAAATAAAGAAAAACTCTTGAATGAATAGGTGTGCCCAAACTTTTGACTGGTAGTGTACATCTTCATGCATTCTTAGCTTTTCTTCCTTACATCTTTTACATTCATCACTTAGATTGTCAACTTTATGCACTGCTGCAAAAGCTCTTCCTAGAGTGTCTGCTTTTTCTTTGTTTGCAACAGCCATAACATCTTCCTCTGCTAACACAGGTATCTGTACTGTCTTTCCTTTCCCCATCATCCTCTAACATTTTCCACACATCCCCCAGTTGTGTTTCCCTTCCTATAGAAGAACAGAATCCCCGCCACGCACCTGTCTTTGCGTTCTTAATGAGTTTCCTAGCCAACTCTTTCTCTGAAAGACTGTCATGCTATCAAATGTCAAATTATTCTTCAAAGTTTTAAAAGATTTATCACAATCATTGGTGGCCTTATTACATGCTTCAGTCCATCAAGGAACTATCTTTCGTCTACCCCGAAGTACCAATTTGAAACGATTTTCCTTTTCTGAAAACATACGTCAAGATCTATGTTGCACATGACTGGGAAATGATCACTGCCTATTGTGGATTCTATCCTTACATCCCACTCATTGGGAAAGTATTCAAACCCCTTGACTTTTTCCACATTTTGTTATGTTACAGCCTTATTCTAAAATGGATTAAATTGTTCCCCCCCCTCCTCAATCTACACACAATACCCCATAATGAAAAAGCAAAAAACGTTTCTTAGATATTTTTGCAAATTTATAAAAAAACAAAAACAACTGAAATATCACATTTACATAAGTATTCAGATCCTTTACTCAGTATATTGTTGAAGCACCTTTGGCAGCGATTACAGCCTTGAGTCTTCTTGGCTATGACATTACAAGCTTGGCACACCTGTATTTGGTGATTTTCTCCCATTCTTCTCTGCAGATCCTCTCAAGAGCTGTAAGGTTGGATGGGGAACGTCGCTGCACAGCTATTTTCAGGTCTCCCCAGAGACGTTCGATTGGGTTCAAGTCCGGCTCTGGCTGGGCCACTCAAGGACATTCAGAGGCTCGTCCCGAAGCCACTCCTACGTTGTCTTTGCTGTGTGCTTAGGGTCGTTGTCCTGTTGAATGGTGAACCTTAGCCCCAGTCTGAGGTCCTAAGCGCTCTGGAGCAGGTTTTCATCAAGGATCTCTCTATACTTTGCTCCGTTCATATTTACCTCGATGCTGCCTAGTCTCCCAGTTCCTGCCGCTGAAAAACATCCCAACAACATGATGCTGCCTCCACCAAGCTTCACCGTAAGGATGGTGCCAGGTTTTCTCCAGATGTGACGCTTGGCATTCAAGCCAAAGAGTTCAATCTTGGTTTCATCAGACCAGAGAATCTTGTTTCTCATGGTCTGAGAGTCCTTTAGGTGCCTTTTGGCAAACTCCAAGCGGGCTGTCATGTGCCTTTTACTGAGGAGTGGCTTCCGTCTGGCCACTACCATAAAAGCCTGATTGGTGGAGAGCTGCAGAGATGGTTGTCCTTCTGGAAGGTTCTCCTATCTCCACAGAGGAACTCTGGAGCTCTGTGAGAGTGACCATCGGGTTCATTGTCACCTCCCTGACCAAGGCCCTTCTCCCCGATTGCTCAGTTTGGCCAGGTGGCCAGCTCTAGGAAGAGTCTTGGTGGTTCCAAACTTCTTCCATTTAAGAATGATGGAGGCCACTCTGTTCTTGGGGACCTTCAATGCGGGATACATTTTTTGGTACCCTTCCCCAGATCTTAGCTTCGACACAATTATGTCTCGGAGCTCTACGGACAATTCCTTTGACCTCATGACTTGGTTTTTCCTCTGACATGGACTGTCAACTGTGGGACCTTATATAGACCATCTGCACCTGCTTCCTGACTCCCTGCGTCTTCATTACAAAACCATTGGCATCTGTAGTATTGCTGCCCCACAAGCTGTTATACGCATTGAAATCTCCACACCATATCTCCTTATCACCTGAACTGGATTTCGCAACTATGTCAAATTCAGATACAGAGATGGGTTTACAAGGATTATAGTAATTAAACAACGTGATATTACCCCCTTCTCTACAAATCTCCACTGCCACACATTCATGTTCTTTGAAACCATTAATCGCTCTATGTGCTACACCTTCTTTGATAAATGTAGCACACCCACCACCCGAACCCTCTATTCTATCACTTCTCACAGAAATAAACACAGGTATAATATAATCCAATTGAGGTTTAAGCCATGTTTCTTGTATACACATCACATCTGGTAAAACATCTAAATCATGTATAAACTTCTTAAATTCTTGTCCATTGGCTATCAAACTCCTAGCGTTCCATTGAACAACAAGGAACACCATAATACTATTTATTATCATAATCATCATTTGAATTTTGGTTCAGCATCCGATGTATCATTTCTACTGTTACTTCAGAAATCCCCCAAATCTATTTGACTGCCTTCACTACTTATTTTATTTGTGCAGTCCTGCTCTTATGTGGAGCAGTCATATTGATTGCCCAACACATGAAGTCCAAGAAGTCTACACGATCTACTACCATGGTTTCCGCCGTAATCGAGCATTTATGCTCGCATACCACATTAACAATCGGCTGAGGTTCCACTGGCGCCCTCGGAGTGGCCACTATCTGCCGATATGTTGTATCTGGAGTATTTTGAACACTAGGTTTGTTATTCACTTTCCGAACAGCCTCAGCATAGGATACATTGTTTGTAATTTTGTACCTCTGCGCTTCCATGGCTTTCTGTTGTACTTCACATCCTCCATATGGTGCACTACGTTCTCCGTCACAGTTACATTTAACTTTAGCATCAGGCCCACATTTCCCATACAGTGATCCCCACCACACTTTGCACATCTCATTTTACGCTTGCACACATTAGCAACATGCCCCATCCGTTGGCACTTAAAGCACCCAAGTGGAGGAGGCACATACTGTACTCTCTAACCGGATAACTGAGTGATCCCAGCTGCACCCTATTAGGCAGGTTCCCCTCAAAGTGTAACAGTACAGTTGTAGTGTAACAGTACAGAATAATAGTGTAACAGTTGTAGTGTAACAGTACAGAATAATAGTGTAACAGTTGTAGTGTAACAGTACAGAATAATAGTGTAACAGTTGTAGTGTCCACTCCACTGCCACTCTTTTTGCTTTTAATGCTTTTCGTGTCAATTACTTTTCCTCCTTTCAGGGAAGCCTTAACGTCTTCCATGGTAATTTCCAATGGCTTCCCAGCAATTACTCTTCTCATTTTAGACATTTCACCCTCTCTCCCTCCCCTCCCGTAGGACCATGCCTCAGGACTACCTGGCCTGATGACTCCTTGCTGTCCCCAGTCCACCTAGTCGTGCTGCTGCTCCAGTTTCAACTCCTCTGCCTGCGGCTATAGATCCCTGACCTGTTCACCGGACGTGCTACCTTGTCCCAGACCTGCAGTTTTCAACTCTCTCTCTCCACCGCACCTGCTATTTCAACCTCTAAATGCCCGGCTATGAAAAGCCAAGTGACATTTACTCCTGATGTACTGACCTGTTGCAACCTCTGTGATTATTATTTGACCCTGCTGGTCATCTATGAACGTTTGAACATCTTGGAGTAAGATCTGGCCTTAATGGCCATGTACTGTTATAATCTCCACCCGGCACAGCCAGAAGGGGACTGGCCACCCCTCAGAGCCTTGTTCCTCTCTAGGTTTCTGCCTTTCTAGGGAGTTTTTCCTAGCCACCATGCTTCTACATTGCTTGCTGTTTAGGGTTTTAGGCTGGGTTTCTGCATAGCACTTTGTGACATCTGCTGATGTAAAAAGGGCTTTATAAATAAATGTGATTGATTGATTGATTTCATCCGATCCCCATTTAGTGAGTTCAATTTCAAAACTTTCTCCTGCTGAATTTTACTATTTGCAAATGTCAAGACCTTCCCTTAACCCAGCGGTTTGGCATCCTTAATCACCCCATTCCCCATTCTCTTCCCTAATTGCTTTTGTCAAATGCAACGGATGGAAGTACTTACTTGCTGGTTCAGGGAACACTACCGTAACGGTATAACTTTCTACTCCAACCTCTTTGTCGAGAGTGGTCCTGCGCTTCACAGGTCTACTCTCAACACTACTCATTGTTTCCCCAGCAGTATTCATCCCTCCATCACCCTCATTGCGATTTCTCTTACTCCTGTTCCTCCTATTTACAACAAGTGTAACTAGCTGATCATCACTGGTTTTATCATCATTATCATTATCAATTGCCCTAATGCTACCATCTGAAGTATCCGCCATGCCGACCCCAGTCACAGTGCAGTTGTGCCAAATCCGCCAAAAACAAACAAACAGAGATACAGCTTGTTAACGACCGTCGTTCGAAAGACCACAAACAAAACCACCTCCTCTGGGTTGTCTCTTTTTATGTGAATTAATTATCTCTAGCAGTGATGGGAAGTTCAGCTCTTTTTGCTGACTCAGATCTTTTCGAGTCATGCAGTCAAAAGAAGGAATTGTTTGACTCATTTCGTTCATTTCAGTCAGTAATGCCCAGAGCACGCAGGACCTCCTACCCGTGAACGATGAACTGAAAACTTGAAAGAGTCATGATTCTACAAGCCTCTTGTTCACATGTCCTTCACCATAGGGGCTTATTGGATCTGTCATTTGTGACTGAGACTTGTAAAAGTGTGCTTTAAACCATGTACATTTGTCTTCATACATTTGAAATTAGGTCTAGTTGTGGCTGCAACCAGACTAGATCTTGAACGACTCTTGGCAGAATGCATTGCTTGACTGCCTTGAGAGTAATACACACAATATCTTTCCCAAACTGCAGCCTCCCTCCCCAAACGATTGGCTCTCGAGTTTGAGTTTGTTGAGCAGAGGCTGTGTATGTTTTGGTTGTACAAAGCTGTATCCATCATAACATTCAATAATCAATTAATTGCGTTCATACTTGCACCATATGCGATCAATTAGGCCTATCAGTTCTAAACATGTATTTTCTTGTCTGCAGCATGATACATTTTCCCACGCGCACATAATAGACAGTTGGTCGGAGTACTGTCTCTGGAGCCGCTGAGCCAGAGGAATGCATATATTCCACACCCTCCATGCCGAGTCTCCGACCATATTTTCAGATCAAGCATAAAAGGCGCTGCATGGTCATTCCGCCGTCTGCATTAGCCGTGCAGCATTTATGGTGATATGGCCTCTGCAGAAGTCAAGGCAGTCATACTTCTTGCGTTTCGCCGAGCAGCGCAGAGTTGTTGTGAAGGAAGTTGTCAAGGAAGTGAGTTTGTGTTTATACAGGACCATGCAGAGGCCATATCGAGCTCCGTACCGCATCACTGTGTGCCTTCCAAATTTTGTAACAATGCGGAGGGCTCCGTATAGTTCCGCATTGACATGATTGGTTAACTGTAGGTGGGGGCGGGAGGTCCTGTATAAACACGAACTCACTTCTTTGACAACTTCCTTCACAACAGCTCTGCACCTGCGCCGTGAATCGCAAGAAGTATGAATGCCCTGACTTCTGCAGAGGCCATATCACCTTAAATGCTGCACAGCCAATACAGACATTGGATTGATCATGCAGCACCTTTCATACTCCAATGCGTTCTGTCTACAACAAAATGTAATAAAATGTTTGAGACAAAAGGTAGTGGGTAGTTCCAGTAATTAGCAACAGCGCTACGTGGCAAAAAAAAGTAATAAACTACTGAAAACACTAAAAATATTTTAATTAAGTTAAACTGCCACAAATATACTGCAACAACAATGGTTTTGGACCTAAAGGCAACTGGGAGCTAATGTTAGTGTAATGTTCACTCCAGGTCAGCAGGTGGCAGTGTGTACTGTTTTGACCACTATAACTATGTGCTTATGCAGTAGACGAAGAGATCCCCCTTCATAACAAAGTATCATGTGACGTGGCTAATCGGAGAGGAGTACGGTAGGTGGCGGTAATGCACCATAATGTTGGATGCCAACCGCCGATAAAACCCACTGAAGAAGAAGAAGAAGAAAAAGAAGAAGAAGTTGCTAGAGTTTTGTTGACCATCGATATCGTTTTGTGTTAATTTAGCAAAGTGTGCAACGTTAGACAGCGTTGGTGAGATGGCGTCTTCAGCGAAAAGACGAGCTGTTGGAAAGGGAGTAAGTCCCGATGATAGTGAGGATAACAGCTCTGATGAGGGATCGGAAGACGATGGTGATTCAGGAGAGGAGGACAGCGGATCAGAAGAGGAGAGCAATGAAGAGGTCAAGGCCGAGGATAGAATAGACGCCGGAAGGGAAAGGAGGGGGAAAATGGAGTCCTTAGAGAAGGCAAGAAACAGAGATAGGTTTGGAGAAATGCAGTATTATCATAAGGAGACGTATACTTGGATGAATGAGGAGGAATGGAGGGAAAAAGAGAGGCAGAGGTGGTCTAAGAGAGAGATGGAGGAAGATTGTGAGTTTGAGTCAGTTAAAAATGGCGAGGGAAATAATAATATAATGCCATTTAGCAGACGTTTTTATCCAAAGCGACTTACATGACTGCATACATTTGTACGTATAGGTGGTCCCGGGGATCGAACCCACTACCCTGGCGTTACAAGCGCCATGCTCTACCAATTGAGCTACAGAGGACCACAAAAAAAAAGGGAAAACGTTTGTTAAAGAAGAGTGGTAGGAAATGTAAGCAAAGTGAGCTGAGGACAGGAGTATAAATGGAAGTGAATGAGGGTGATGTATCGGAGGTGGAAGGTGTGGTGAAGTACTCGGAGCCCGAGGATTGCACAGCGGGTCAGGATAAAGATGAGTCTGTGATAGTAGGAGTGATGTTTGTGGAAAAAAATGATCCTTGCCTTTTGGTTGATCTAATTGTGGTTTCAAGATGGGTGAAAAGAGTGTTGGGTAAAGTGGAATCGGTGAGGGTAACCAGAAGTGGTCTAGTGATAATTGTTTGTGTTTCTGTTGGGCAGAGGGAGAAGGCGCTCAGAGTTAAACAAATGAGGGAAATAATTGTGAATTGTTTTGCTCTTAAGAAAAGGGCGCCATTGAGAGGAGTGATTACTGGAGTAGCAGTGAATGTAAAAGTTGACCAACTGAAGGAGATGATTCCCGGTGTGTGTGATGCTCGTTGTTTGGTGCGACGTAAACAGGGTGGCGAGAGTGGGGAAACAAGAGTCATTGTCTGTTCTTTTGAGTTTTGAAGTTGAGTCTTTGCCTGAGAAAGTGAGGTTAGGATATATAAGTTATCCAGTGCGAGCATATGTGGCAGCAGTGTGTAGGAGGGATATTCCAAGGTGTGAGAAGTGTGCAGAAGGGCATGAGACAAAGGAGGGTGAAGCATTACATTTTACATTTATGTCATTTAGCAGACGCTCTTATCCAGAGCAACTTACAAATTGCGGGGGGGGTAGAAGGATTACTTTATCCTATCCCAGGTATTCCTTAAAGAGGTGGGGTTTCAAGTGTCTCCGGAAGGTGGTGAGTGACTCCGCTGTCCTAGCGTCGTGAGGGAGCTTGTTCCACCATTGGGGTGCCAGAGCAGCGAACAGTTTTGACTGGGCTGAGCGGGAACTGTGCTTCCGCAGAGGTAGGGGGGCCAGCAGGCCAGATGTGGATGAACGCAATGCCCTCGTTTTGGTGTAGGGACTGATCAGAGCCTGAAGGTACGGAGGTGCCGTTCACCTCACAGCTCCGTAGGCAAGCACCATGGTCTTGTAGCAGATGCGAGCTTCAACTGGAAGCCAGTGGAGTGTGCGGAGGAGCGGGGTGACGTGAGAGAACTTGGGAAGGTTGAACACCAGACGGGCTGCGGCATTCTGGATGAGTTGTAGGGGTTTAATGGCACAGGCAGGGAGCCCAGCCAACAGCGAGTTGCAGTAATCCAGACGGGAGATGACAAGTGCCTGGATTATGACCTGTGCCACTTCCTGTGTAAGGCAGGGTCGTATTCTCCGAATGTTGTAGAGCATGAACCTACAGGATCGGGTCACCGCCTTGATGTTAGCGGAGAACGACAGGGTGTTGTCCAGGGTCACGCCAAGGCTCTTCGCACTCTGGGAGGAGGACACAACGGAGTTGTCAACCGTGATGGCGAGATCATGGAACAGGCAGTCCTTCCCCGGGAGGAAGAGCAGCTCCGTCTTGCCGAGGTTCAGCTTGAGGTGGTGATCCGTCATCCACACAAGCAGTGGGGAAAGTGGTGGTGTGTGCTAATTGTAGGGGTGGCCATGGGGCTGGGGATCAGACATGTCCAGTGCGAGAGAAGCAGGTTGAGGTATCCAGGGTAAGAGTAGAGAAGAAGTTGTCATATGCGGAGGCAGTGAAGAAAGTAGAGGAAGATGGGTCAAGGGGGAGGGATCCTGAGAGAAATGGTGTGAGTAGTAGAGATGTACCAGTACAGAGGGGTAAACCAAAAAGTGATATATGGTTCAGCAAGATTGGATTTTTAGCGTTTATAGCAATGGTTATTAATTGTACTGCAGGGATGGAACGCAAATCAAAGAAAATTGAGGTGGTGGTGGCAGCTGCAGAGAGATATTTGGGTGTGCGAGACTTGACAGCAGAAGAGTTACAGGGAGTGTTAAGTAGTGATGTCCCATCAATTCAGGTTGAGGGCATGATGTAGGAGTGAGTGTATTTAAACAGTGGAGAAGGGTGGGGTTAATTATTAGTTGTAGTGTTAGATGGTAGGATATTTCTTTGCTTTGGTTTATTTGATTTTTCAAGGAAAGATAAGGGAGTTTAACTCCAGTCTAGTAGGTGGCAGTAATGCAACAAATTGGATGCCAACTGCCGTTAAACCTCATTGAAGAAGAAGCAGTGGCTAATTTGAGGTTTTGTAACCTGACCTTGTAAAATAATGAAGAAAATCAAGAATATTATATGAAATATGGGATAAAATGGGTTTGTAACGTCAATAAATGGCAGTCTTTATCAAAACCATGTAGCTTATTTCTTAGACATTTGTCTATCACCTAGAATACTTGGGAGCAATGACTTTAGCCTAGCTAGCAAGCTAACAGCTAGCTAAGGTAAAGTGCGATGTCTAGCCATTGATGTGCTGTCACTGGTGTTTTTTGGACCCAGTAACGTTGCCTACCTTGCCTTCTTACGTTTGGCACAGACAACTGTGGACTTCTTCTAATGTAAGTCCCACTTGTTTTGACTTATCGATTGGATAGAAATGATTTGTAAAACGGTTTATGGATTCCATGAAACATTGCACAATACATTCTTATTTTCTTTTCACCCAATAACAACAGGTATGTGTTAAGATGTCAGACAGCGACGCCCCCGGTGACCCTGCTGGGCGTTCAGAGGTCGCAGAGACGGAGGCCCCACCACTGCAGCCCTACACTGTGACGCCACCAGACAGTGCTCCACAGACACCACCTGGCGACTGCACCATATATAACTCCACTGATGTCCCCCCAACCAGACTTGAAACCCATTGAAAACCTGTGGTTTGATTTGAAGAATGTAGTCCATGAGCTCAGACGAAAGATATCAAGGATCTGGAAAAATTCTGTATGGAGGAATGGTCTAAGATCCATCCCAATGTGTTCTCCAACTCATGAAACATTTTAGAAAAAGACTCAGTGCCGTTATCCTCGCAAGGTGAGGTATTGAAAGGTATTGAAAAAGGGTGTCAAGTTTGACCCCTACCTTTTTGAGAAATGTTTTTATTACTTCTTGAGCAATTGTATTAGTATAAAATAATATAATTTCTCAAAAATAATGTGCATACAATATAGCTCAGTATTTGAATTATTTACTTTATACAGACATTTTTGGTCATCTTTATAAAGGGTGACCCACTGCATATTACTTCTAGGTGAACCCAGTAATGAGACTGATAAAGGGGAAGGAGATGGAGCATCGGCCATGGGAAGCGCCATGGGAATGTTCTCATCCCTCAACAGTGTTGTTCAAAGCCCTGATGCCTTGGAGTTCATAGGCAAGAAGACCATGGATGTCATAGCAGCGGGAGATCCAGGGTACAAGAAAACAAAGGGTCTGATGAACAGGACTAACACTCTTTCTCTGGTGAATATTGTTGAATGGATGTTCGAGAAGCCTCCTCCAGTGTTGGGCTTACACTTTATTGGTGTTGGAAAGATTGAATTCAAGGTTTTTGTTTTGGCTGAAGGTCTTACGGGAGGCCAAGGAGAGAGAGGAGCAGCAAACAGCCAAGGAGATGTTCTCCGACATGGAAAAGAAGGCCCATTACGGAATGCTGTTCGATGAATTCCAGGGCCTATCCCACCTGGAAGCTCTGGAGATTCTCTCCAGGGAGAGTGAGTCAAAGGTAATACCGAGCAAGTACACATTTTACTTTGTACAAAGAAACAAGTAAACAGCCTCTCAAAACATTATTGATTGTACACAGTGCACAGCCTTCCCTTGAAATCAATACAACTTTTTGCTAGCAATACTTTGCACACTTGTAAAGGGATCACCTACAACCATTGCAACCTCTTGAGATATAAAAATGGCACTTTAAAATCCTCCTGGCTCCTTTTTGTAGATCCAATCTATGACTGAATCAGTTGTCTGTTGTGTGGTGTAGGTGAAGTCTGTTCTGACCGCTCTGTCTGGAGAGGAGCTGGACCAACTTAAAGAGGACCTGGAGCTCATAAAGGAACCTTTCTCTCTGGTGGAGTTTGACGATGAGGAGGTGAACGAAAAGAAAGGTAGCCTACCGTCACAGAACTGTCACATAAAGTCTACTATCACAATGTTACATTTACAGTCTTTTAGTACTCACAACAGAAACAAAATACTTTTGGTGTATGCTTTTTTTCTGTGGGTGATAAGCCAACTGGAAAACATCCAAATTGTTATCTTGTTTTAGGGAAAGATGGCAGTATGTTTCTGTGATAATACAATGAACAAAAGCAATACATTTTGTTTATTCATATTTATTTTCAGATGAAGATGGCGCTGAGTTTCTGAGGGAATTAACAGAGGCCCTGGATGGACTACACATATTCACAACAGCTGACAAACTTGGCAAGGTTGGCACAATACATTTCTCTCTTGATTTAATTTAAAGCCAGTGATCTTTCTGTCTCATGCTTGTGGTCCAATATTATAGCAGTGTTTGATGCCATCTTCTGAAGAGTTTTGGTAGAACTGAGCTTTAAAAGGACTGAGTTCACTACTCGTCTTTGCTTTTTCTAAGTATTTGTGCCTGCAGCAATTTCTATATTCTGCATTCATTGCAATTCAGGCAGCACCTCTTCTCCAGTTGGTAGATCACTAATCTCTAACCTATTTTCTCTCTGCAAACCCCTTATCAGGTAAGTAAGAATGCATGTGACCAGATTGCCCAAATGACCAAACTCATAAAGGAAGAAGGGAATGAAGAGGAATTGTCAAAAACCAATACTGTTGAGGTATGAAAAAATAATACAAAATGTGTGTATCAAGGTCATTATCTGACTGTGACTATTGGAATGGAGCTTTACTCCTTTCTGTTGTAACTACTGATGTGAGTGTTGTTGATTCCTCTAAGGATGTCCACTCGTCGGCCATCAGAAGCTTGGCTGTGCTCACAGCCAGATCAATAGAGCAGTTCCACAAAGTGGCCGAGATGATCCTGTTCTGTACCAGCCAGGAGGTCACTACTCTGGAGCAGGCCAAAATCCTCTCGCAGTAAGTTCCTACACACCATCAGCCATCTACAGAGTATTATATTACTAGTCATAGATACAGTGCCTTCAGAAAGTATTCACGCCCCTTTACTTTTTCCACATTTTGTTGTGTTACAGCCAGAATTTAAAATAGATTAAATTGAGATGTTGTGTCACTGGCCTACACACAATACCCCATGATGTCAAGGTGGAATTATGTTTTCAGAAATGTTTACAAATTAATTAAAAATTAACATCTGAAATGTCTTGTGTCAATAAGTATTCAACCCCTTATTTATGGAAAGCCTAAATAAGTTCAGGAGTAAAAATGTGCTTAACCGGTCACATAATAAGTTGCATGGACTCACTCGGTGTGCAATAATAGTGTTTAACATTATTTTTAAATGACTACCTTATCTCTACCCCACACATACAATTATCTGTAAGGTCCCGCAGTTGAGCAGTGAATTTCAAACAAAGATTCAACCACAAAGACCAGAGCGATTTTCCATTGCCTCGCAAAGGGCACCGATTGGTAGATGGGTAAAAATAAAACAAAGCAGACATTGAATATCCCTTTGAGCACGGTAAAGTTATTAATTACACTTTGGATGGTGTATCAATATACCCAGTCACTACAAAGATACAGGCATCCTTCCTAACTCAGTTGCCATAGAGGAAGGAAACCGCTCAGGGATTTCACCATGAGGCCAATGGTGACATTAAAACAGTTACAGAATTGAATGTCTGTGATAGGAGAAACTGAGGATGGATCAACAACATTGAAGTTACTCCACAATACTAACCTTAATGACAGAGTGAAAAGAAGGAAGCCTGTACAGAATAAAAAATATTCCAAAACATGCATCCTGTTTGCAATAAGGCACTAGAGTAAAACTGCAAAAAAATATTTGCAAAGAAATTAACTTTATGTCCTGAATACAACGTCTTATGTTTGGGGCAAATCCAACGCAACACATCACTGAGTAGCACTCTTCATATTTTCAAGCATGGTGGTGGCTGCATCATGTTATGGGTATGCTTGTCATCAGCAAGGACTAAGGAGCTTTTTTTTAGGATGAAAAGAAACAGAATAGAGCTATGCAACACATGCAAAATCCTAGAGGAAAACCTGGTTCAGTCTGCTTTCCAACACACTGGAAGACAAATTCACCTTTCAGCAGGACAATAACCTAAAACACAAGGCCAAATATACACTGGAGTTGCTTACCAAGACAACATTGAATGTTCCTGAGTGGCCTAGTTACAGTTTTGACTTCAATCTGCTTCAAAATCTATGGTAAGACATGAAAATGGCTGTCTAGCAATGATCAACAACCAACTTGACAGAATTGAATACTTATTAAAAAGAATGTGCAAATATTGTACAATCCATGTGTGCAAAGCTCTTAGACTTACCAAGATAGACTCACAGCTGTAATCGCTGCCAAAGGTGATTCTAACATGTATTGACTCAGGCGTGGGAACACTTATGTAAATGAGATGTTTCTGTTTTTCATTTTCAATACATTTGCACAATTTTCTAAACATGTTTTCACTTTGTCATTATGTGTGGAGATGGGTGAGAAAATAAATATTTAATCATTTTTGAATTCAGGCTGTAACACAACAAAATATGGAATAAGTCAAAGGGTATGAGTACTTTCTGAAGGCACTGTATAACTCTGGTTCACACCTCCCTGACCTTCAGACATAATGTGTATTTATACCCTCATTGTTATCATATCCTAGTATGTGATTGTGCTCTAACTCAACATTTTGTTCTCCCCTTACAGAATAACAATTATTTTGTGTAAAGAGATATCACTACTTTCCAAGAAGTTCACCTACTGTTTAACTACAATAGGGGTAAGATGGTGATTCTTTACGAACCTAAATCACAAAGTATATTTAGCCTGTCACTAAGCTTACACTCTTCGAACCTACATTCACAGAACTCAGCTTCAGATGTTAATATTGAATGTCTTGCATAACATAACTTTTCATCATGGAACTAATGTGTACTGCATCACTATGACAACTAATAAACTGTCTTTTGAGTTTCACAAAGTAATCAACCTTACAACCCAACCTTACAACCCCTAGTGCGGTCGCTGAGGAATTGCAGTGTGGTCCCCAAAACAAAAATAAATTAAGAGAAGAGATTATTGTATGGGACAATATACAACGTTTTTGGGAAAGATAAGTTGATAAGAGAGATGAAAATGTAATTAATTTAAAGTTATTTGTTGATTTAAAAATGTACCGATTTTTAAGGTTGTCATCAGATTTGGGGAGGGGTGTATGTGTGTCTTTCGGAGGGGTTGGGTAAAAAGTGGAAGTCAAATTTCAGCTGGACCTTGTGTGCAATTGACAAATAAAGTGATCTTAAACAAAAAATATTGTGGTGGATCTTTGATGTTATGGGGCTATTTTGCTTCCACTGGTCTTAGGGCCCTTGTTAACATTTACATTTACGTCATTTAGCAGACGCTCTTATCCAGAGCGACTTACAGTTAGTGAATACAAGAATGCATCAAAACCCACAAAGAAATGGTTAATTGGTCACAAAATCAACATTTTGCAATGGCCATCTCATTCTCCGGACTTGAAACCCATTGGTTAATATATATACAGTGGGGAGAACAAGTATTTGATACACTGCCGATTTTGCAGGTTTTCCTACTTACAAAGCATGTAGAGGTCTGTAATTTTTATCATAGGTACACTTCAACTGTGAGAGACGGAATCTAAAACAAAAATCCAGAAAATCACATTGTATGATTTTTAAGTAATTAATTTGCATTTTATTGCATGACATAAGTATTTGATACATCAGAAAAGCAGAACTTAATATTTGGTACAGAAACCTTTGTTTGCAATTACAGAGATCATATGTTTCCTGTAGGTCTTGACCAGTTTTGCACACACTGCAGCAGGGATTTTGGCCCACTCCTCCATACAGACCTTCTCCAGATCCTTCAGGTTTTGGGGCTGTCGCTGGGCAATACGGACTTTCAGCTCCCTCCAAAGATTTTCTATTGGGTTCAGGTCTGGAGACTGGCTAGGCCACTCCAGGACCTTGAGATGCTTCTTACGGAGCCACTCCTTAGTTGCCCTGGCTGTGTGTTTCGGGTCGTTGTCATGCTGGAAAACCCAGCCACGACCCATCTTCAATGCTCTTACTGAGGGAAGGAGGTTGTTGGCCAAGATCTCGCGATACATGGCCCCATCCATCCTCCCCTCAATACGGTGCAGTCGTCCTGTCCCCTTTGCAGAAAAGCATCCCCAAAGAATGATGTTTCCACCTCCATGCTTCACGGTTGGGATGGTGTTCTTGGGGTTGTACTCATCCTTCTTCTTCCTCCAAACACGGCGAGTGGAGTTTAGACCAAAAAGCTATATATTTTTCTCATCAGACCACATGACCTTCTCCCATTCCTCCTCTGGATCATCCAGATGGTCATTGGCAAACTTCAGACGTGCCTGGACATGCGCTGGCTTGAGCAGGGGGACCTTGCGTGCGCTGCAGGATTTTAATCCATGACGGCGTAGTGTGTTACTAATGGTTTTCTTTGAGACTGTGGTCCCAGCTCTCTTCAGGTCATTGACCAGGTCCTGCCGTGTAGTTCTGGGCTGATCCCTCACCTTCCTCATGATCATTGATGCCCCACGAGGTGAGATCTTGCATGGTGCCCCAGACCGAGGGTGATTGACCGTCATCTTGAACTTCTTCCATTTTCTAATAATTGTGCCAACAGTTGTTGCCTTCTCACCAAGCTGCTTGCCTATTGTCCTGTAGCCCATCCCAGCCTTGTGCAGGTCTACAATTTTATCCCTGATGTCCTTACACAGCTCTCTGGTCTTGGCCATTGTGGAGAGGTTGGAGTCTGTTTGATTGAGTGTGTGGACAGGTGTCTTTTATACAGGTAACGAGTTCAAACAGGTGCAGTTAATACAGGTAATGAGTGGAGAACAGGAGGGCTTCTTAAAGAAAAACTAACAGGTCTGTGAGAGACAGAATTCTTACTGGTTGGTAGGTGATCAAATACTTATGTCATGCAATAAAATGCAAATTAATTACTTAAAAATCATACAATGTGATTTTCTGGATTTTTGTTTTAGATTCCGGTTCTCACAGTTGAAGTGTACCTATGATAAAAATTACAGACCTCTACATGCTTTGTAAGTAGGAAAATCGGCAGTGTATCAAATACTTGTTCTCCCCACTGTATATATATATATTTTTAATATTCCATTTAGCAGACGCTTTTATCCAAAGCGACTTACAGTCATGTGTGCATACATTTTTACGTATGGGTAGTCCCGGGGATCGAACCCACTACCCTGGTGTTACAAGTGCCATGCTCTACCAACTGAGCCACAGAGGACCAAACTCTAAATTGTAGAGGGCACTCCATAAGCGCAGACAAAAGATCTCAAGAATCTGGAAGAATTCTGTATGGAGGAATGGTCTAAGATCCCTCCCAATGTGTTCTCCAACTCATTAAACATTTTAGAAAAAGGCTCAGTGCCGTTATCCTCGCAAGGTGCAGTATTGAAAAAGGGTGTCAATTTTGACCCCTACCTTTTTCAGAAATACGTGTTAAACAAAATCTCTTTGAGCAATTGTATTAGTATAAAATAATGTAAAGTAAGAGTACAGATTATTGTACATTTTTGGGATAGATAAGTTGATAAGAGAGATCAAATTTAATTAATTGAAGGTTACTTGTTGACGTAAAAATCTAAAATGTAGAGATTTTAAGGTTGTCATCAGATTTGGGGAGGGGTGTGGTTCCCAGAAATTATGGCAAAAAAAATTGCATCCCCGCTGAAAAAGTTTGAAAACCACTGCTTTAAAGAGCGTCAATCCATTAAATAATTAGTTGCAGGGTGGTCGATAACAAGTTGATGCAATCTTTCCATGCTGCAATGCTGACATTAATTATTCTAATGGGAATTCCTTTAGTTAATTAGACCCATAGAGAGTAGTGTAAATCCATCTTTAATAGGTGTATAAGATTCCTGGTTCACTGAATCCAGAGACTAATAAGAGCAAAACAGTTTGTTTTGCAGTCAAATGAAAAGGGAGATGTCCTCAATCCACTCATAACAGGAGTATTTTTGGAGGTTTGTACCTAATTAATTATTGTACATCGCTGCATATCACATCATCATTCTGTCTGAAACCTGAATTGTGTGTGTGTGTGTGTGTGTGATTTACAAATGTGGTGCATTGTTTAAGTATCTACAGTATGTATGCATCCTCTTCTTTAGGCTTCCAACAGTACATCGTACATCCAGGATGCCTTCCAGCTCCTCATGCCTCTATTGGAGTTGTCCCACATTCAAAGGAGTGCTGACTCTACCCAACAGTGACCGTATCCCTCTCTCTGCTGTTCCAACAAGGGACACTGACAGACAAAAGCATTGACATGTCATTGCGGTTTTAAAAACATTTACTTCCTCAGCTTTCATTCATATTTAGTTTGAAGCCTAACTAAAGTGTTACGCCTCAAGAAATGCACCTTTGATAGTGTTTACTCGTCGTGGGGTATTGTGTTGCTGTTGTTGTGTAGCACAGTAGATAAGACCAATGTACATTATATGAAGAGTCAAGAGCTGACATGTTTGAATGACACTGACGTCTGCATTTCTCACAATTACCATGATTCAATTCATTATTCATAACATCAGGACAACCCCAAGTACTTAATATATTAATAATAATATGCCATTTAGCAGACGCTTTTATCCAAAGCGACTTACAGTCATGTGTGCATACATTTTTGTGTATGGGTGGTCCCGGGGATCGAACCCACTACCTTGGCGTTACAAGCGCCATGCTCTACCAATCAAGTATACAGGTGTCTGTATTACAGATGAATGTGAAATCGCTTTGCCATGCCTCCCTATTTATCTGCAGATGTAATTGTATGAACAGAATATAGGTAATTGAATGAATGAACAACTATTTTAATTGTTTTTTAATGTGAAAAGTGGTAACCTGTGTCTTGGAACTGTATCAGGTTTTCCTTGGACTTTTGGAGCTACATAACTGTCAGGTATTTTATGCTTTCTAAATCAAAATAATTTCTTAAACAAAAAATCTATTACAGCTTTCGATTGATTATTGTGGCATACCAAGGTCCAATTGAAGATTTGAATAAATTTGACACTTTGTAAAGCATTTAGTTTGTAAAAGCCTTTGCAAGCCAATGAACTCATGGATAATTGGGTCATTATTGTGCTGAAAACTTACTGTATATGGGGGTCATGACATGACAACAAACCACATTGGGAACTATAAAGTTCAAACTACAGATATGTAGCTAGCTATAACAATGTAATCTATTTTGCTGGGGGGGGAAACGGCTGTATATGCTCCGCACTTCAGCAACTACAGTCAGGCTATTTGGGTACCAGCGTGCCACTGGTCAGAGCTTCAAGTGAGACGGAAGGTGCGCGCCAAGCCGTGCCCCCCCCAAACACACACTGCGCCTGCGTATATGTTTTTATGACTTCCGATTGAGCAAGGAAGCCAACGTTATCCAGCAACGTTAGCTAGCAAGGACTAGCAGTAGCCTCATAAGAACAATATCATACGACGCATCAGGTAAACATTGTTCTTTGTGGTTTATACGTTTCATAGTAGCTAGCTAATACCATAGTATGTGAGTCTAGTAAATTACCAAAGTGAGTTGGCTAGCTATCCATTTTCCTGCCGTTTTCCAGCTAACCAACGCTAGCAAACTGTGAACGTTAGTTAGCTATTTCGCTAGCTAGCCTAAAATAGCTTGGCTAACTACTGTTGTATGTGTTATGGAAGATTGACGAGGTAGTTAACATTTATTTTAGCTAACCTCCAGTGTGGCTAGCTATCTACCATTAACATACTATAGTGTTCCCCCTGTAACTGAGTTAGCTAACGTTAGCTATTATTATTGTGGTAGCTAGCTGCTAACGTTACATTTAATTTGGATGCTAACGTTAGTTAGCTACCTAGCTTGCTGTACGTCATTTCATTGTTGCGAGCTAGCTAGTTAACGAAGTGTTTATACAAGAAACGTTCATAATTTGCAGAAAACCAACAGTGGAGTCGTTTATCCAGCTAAGCTCGCTTGCTCTTGAACTACCAGTTAACTAGCATCCCTCATGTCGCAGTGATGGGATCCAGGCCAGCAGGTTTTGATTTAGGCGCCCAGCCATGAAGCTAGTTACATGTGTTTTATGCTGAATCCAGCTACTGCACACAGTTTTAACTATCTAGCTATCATTTTGCATTTAAAATGTAAATGTTGATTTGCTGAATGGCCTACATGACTTTAAACATATTCTTGTTCCCACAAAGTTTATTATTTCACCAGACTGCTCCCTGAAAGTGCTGCAGAAAGGGTTTTCAGTCCTTTCAACCTGCAAAAATGCCAGCCGCACTTGCAGATACCAGTCAGATTATCTGTGAGGTCTGGGCAAGCAATGTGGAGGAGGAAATGAGGAAAATCCGACAGATAATTCAAAGCTACAACTCGATTGCCATGGTAATCTATCTTCCTAAATATGCCTATAACTTTTTTTCATAGACGCTTAATAGATCTGGGAAGGTTTTGATATTTATTGCATTAAGATATTTTATTTCAGTCATTAATTATGTCCTCCTTGTTCCACCAGGACACAGAATTCCCCGGAGTAGTAGTTCGACCCATTGGCGAGTTTCGTAGCACAGTAGATTACCAGTACCAGCTCTTGAGGTGCAACGTGGACCTTCTGAAAATCATCCAACTGGGACTGTCGTTTATGAACGAGGACGGAGACTATCCCCCTGGAACGACAACATGGCAGTTCAATTTCAAATTTAATTTAACGTGGGTGTTATTCCTTGCATCCTTTTTACAATACAGCAAAGCCAGTGATGAAATTCAAAATATAGCATGCTTATGTTAATTTGGGTAGGATCTGTTGCCTCATTAGAATACTCGAGTAATAGTCTGTTTATAACATTGTTTAAGTGTTTGGTTTGCTCCATAATGGGGAAAAAAGAGATCTGATGTTCTTTTGTAAACAGAGAGGATATGTACTCCCAGGACTCAATAGACCTACTCCAGAACTCCGGCCTCCAATTCAAAAAGCACGAGGAAGAGGGGATCGACACTCTGTACTTTGCTGAGCTCCTGATGACATCTGGTTTAGTGCTGTGTGAAAATGTAAAGTGGCTCTCCTTTCACAGGTAGGGATGTGTGGAGAGATCACTGGGCCTAGGCCTTAGAGTTTTTCCTGGTGACCAGATTAAACTCCCAACAGTGCCTCAGTTGTCATTTGAGACATTTTGTAATGAATCTCCTTGCTGTGCTTCTCATTTGCAGTGGGTACGATTTTGGCTACCTGGTGAAGCTCTTAACAGACACTCGCCTACCTGAGGAGGAACATGAGTTCTTCCAGATCCTCAATCTCTTCTTTCCTGCAATCTATGATGTGAAATATCTGATGAAGAGCTGCAAGAACTTAAAGGTAACCTGCTTATTCATCATGTTACAGTATTAGCAAAGCCAATGAATGCACTGTTGGCTGTCAAGCGTGTCCGACAGGGTTTGAACCTGAGTCTCATGCATGTCTCAACTTTGTTAGCATGTTTAGCTTGATTAGCTAATGCAAGTCTTCGGATCTCAGGCAAGGTTACTCATCACACAAGTGTGGCTCACTGAATCACTTCAGTTACACAAGCAATGGTGACCAAAGAAATGTGACTGGCTGGAAATGTCCTTTGACTTCCCCAAAGGCTGTTGAGGTAGAGCATATTGCTCCAGTTGGCTGACTGTCACCTGTGTGTTTGTTCAGGGAGGACTCCAGGAGGTGGCTGACCAGCTGGAATTGAAGAGGATTGGGAGACAGCACCAGGCCGGCTCCGATTCACTGCTCACAGGAATGGCCTTCTTTAGGATGAAAGAGGTACCTATTCTATTCCTAATGTCTCTTATCTTCCATAACAACTGATAGGTGAAAGGACTTGTGAGATTTTCAACATTGTGCTTACACCTGTTAAGTGTTTTCAAATCATTGGTCAGGAAGGAAAATAACCTTTTTAAAGATGATTGTGACAGTCCCAGTCCAATATGTAGAACAAGCCTTGATGATGGGGATGTGCATTTTGGGAGAAACTGAGTTTGACAATGTTTCTGTTACATGAAACATCTGAAATAAGTTGTCTTTTGCAGCTTTTCTTTGAAGACAACATTGATGACGCAAAGTATTGTGGGCGATTGTATGGATTGGGCTCTGGGTCCACACAAAATCAGAACGGCATCTCAAGTTCTTCCCAAGAGGAAACTAACAACAAGCACTGACTGACCACAAGGCCATCAAGTGGAAGATTCACTTGTTTTATCCCATCCAGTAGATGTTTCTCTTCTCCCCTCACTCCCAGAAGAAAACATGAGGATTAATTTCTGTATCAAACTTCACCAGCTGCAAAAAGGGCATTGGTTACCACAGACTCTCCTCTTGAACCCATTTTGTTCTGTCATAGTTGATTTTACTGCGTATTGTCACCATTCAAATTCCCTATTGTACCACCATTGAGCCTTTCTAGCGCCCATCGCACAGGTCCAGTATTCGGAAACCTTTTATCTGTGTGTTACAGCATTGCAGTAACTACCCTTCTTTTAAAAGCATGGGACCCGTTCGTGTATTGTACTGCAAATGATAAGTGTAGCATTTAAGTGCTCGAGCAATTCCCTGCACTCCTGCTTTTCAAAACGACAAACTCTATTTAGACCCAACTGTAGCTCAAGCATCGGTAGGTATCGTTCCCAAACCATTGCATTGTTGGATACATGCTTGTAGGGATTGTACACTTTTTTAAATTATGCTGGACAGGTATGTAAAATTCACTGAAGCCAACCTGTTTTAGCATTTTTCCTTTGTGGAAGGAGACTTTTAGGTGGGTACCAGGCTGGTCTGAGTATGAACGTGTTACAGGGGCACCCTGCAGTTCAGTGTAACATTTGCTTTTAATTTGTTCGCTCAGTTTAAACAGATGTTTTTGGTTGCTATTGTTTTTACAACATACATTGTTTGAAACAGTTGTATATTAAAACATTTTCTATTTTCAATGTGCTGTTTTTTTGTCATGTCTTGTTTAAGGCATTCCCAAAAATATGTATTTCATATACACTGCTCAAAAAAATAAAGGGAACACTTAAACAACACAATGTAACTCCAAGTCAATCACACTTCTGTGAAATCAAACTGTCCACTTAGGAAGCAACACTGATTGACAATAAATTTCACATGCTGTTGTGCAAATGGAATAGACAACAGGTGGAAATTATAGGCAATTAGCAAGACACCCCCAATAAAGAAGTGGTTCTGCAGGTGGTGACCACAGACCACTTCTCAGTTCCTATGTTTCCTGGCTGATGTTTTGGTCACTTTTGAATGCTGCCGGTGCTTTCACTCTAGTGGTAGCATGAGACGGAGTGTACAACCCACACAAGTGGCTCAGGTAGTGCAGCTCATCCAGGATGGCACATCAATGCGAGCTGTGGCAAGGTTTGCTGTGTCTGTCAGCGTAGTGTCCAGAGCATGGAGGCGCTACTAGGAGACAGGCCAGTACATCAGGAGACGTGGAGGAGGGCAACAACCCAGCAGCAGGACCGCTACCTCCGCCTTTGTGCAAGGAGGAGCCCTGCAAAATGACCTCCAGCAGGCCACAAATGTGCATGTGTCTGCTCAAACGGTCAGAAACAGACTCCATGAGGGCCTGATGTCCACAGGTGGGGGTTGTGCTTACAGCCCAACACCGTGCAGGACGTTTGGCATTTGCCAGAGAACACCAAGATTGGCAAATTCGCCACTGGCGCCCTGTGCTCTTCACAGATTAAAGCAGATACACACTGAGCACATGTGACAGAGTCTGGAGACGCCGTGGAGAACGTTCTGCTGCCTGCAACATCCTCCAGCATGACCGGTTTGGCGGTGGGTCAGTCATGGTGTGGGGTGGCATTTCTTTGGGGGGCTGCACAGCCCTCCATGTGCTCGCCAGAGGTAGCCTGACTGCCATTAGGTACCGAAATGAGATCCTCAGACCCCTTGTGAGACCATATGCTGGTGCGGTTGGCCCTGGGTTCCTCCTAATGCAAGACAATGCTAGACCTCATGTGGCTGGAGTGTGTCAGCAGTTCCTGCAAGAGGAAGGCATTGATGCTATGGACTGGCCCGCCCGTTCCCCAGACCTGAATCCAATTGAGCACATCTGGGACATCATGTCTCGCTCCATCCACCAACGCCACGTTGCACCACAGACTGTCCAGGAGTTGGTGGATGCTTTAGTCCAGGTCTGGGAGGAGATCCCTCAGGAGACCATGCGCCACCTCATCAGGAGCATGCCCAGGCGTTGTAAGGAGGTCATACAGGCACGTGGAGGCCACACACACTACTGAGCCTCATTTTGACTTGTTTTAAGGACATTACATCAAAGTTGGATCAGCCTGTAGTGTGGTTTTCCACTTTAATTTTGAGGGTGACTCCAAATCCAGACCTCCATGGGTTGATCAATTTGATTTCCAATGATAATTTTTGTGTGATTTTGTTGTCAGCACATTCAACTATGTAAAGAAAAAAGTATTTAATAAGATTATTTCATTCATTCAGATCTAGGATGTGTTGTTTAAGTGTGCCCTTTATTTTTTTGAGCAGTGTATTTAAACTCAGGCCATGCCTTATTGAACCAATTGTGTCCCTGTTTAAGGTTGAATTGTGTTACATAGTTGGGCCACATTCTGCGACTTGCCTTTTCATCCATATTGTATCCTCTCATTATCTTGCCTAGGCTGGCATACATTTCTTCTTCTCAGACCAAACTTTAGCTATAGCTGTTAAACAACTGACAGAGCCAGACCTGCATCTGATTAAAAAAGGGTAGAGGGTCTAAGTTGAGAGGGACAGGTTCATTTCCATCCTGAGGTACAACAATCTTTATTGCACCACCACAAACATTTGATTAGTTGGATCCTCTGGATAATTATGGCTTTTCCATGTATTCTCAGAGCAAGGTAATGTACACAGAGTTGGGTGCCATTGTTTTGTAAGTATGTGCAATGGCCTAGACACTCATAAGTGCAAAAAGTGTGGAACAGCATTACTTAAATAATTTAATTCCAGACTAAAATCCTACACCTGAATCAATACATCAGTCAATGTATTTAATATTTGTAGGCTGGTGTTTAAATACCCAAATCTCATGTAACTCAATATTTTTTTTAGTGAAAAGGTTTATTGATATACATAGACTTAGTGCATTTTATGTTAACAAAAGTCATCGTAGACTGAAGAAAATAAACATCTACATCTACATCTAAACCATTAAGATCTGAATTACTGGGAGGCTTTGCGGAGAGAGGCTGTAGTTCCATACCTACGGAAGAAGGCCACTTCTTCTTGCTGTAGGTAATCAGGAACGATAGCAGAACTTAAATACAGAAGAACTAAGCAGCACTCCAGAACATTTCGGTATGGATATTTCTGAACTGGGAAAGCAAGAATATTAACAAAAAAACAATGGTGGCAGGATTCACTATGCAGAAATCGCTCTGCCATTTCCTGGTTGCAAAAATTCTAATAGTTTGCCTAATTTCAGTTTGCGACAGAACAAGCCAGTGTAGTGCAGTGAATCATTGTACTCATCTAAACCGCTGTGAAATATATTTTGCATAACCAAAAATATTGTATTTTCAGCTGGTGTAAAAGACGCAAAAACTAAACTTAAGAACGGGAGGCATAGATATAACGCACATAGAACAGATCTACAGCTTATTAGACTTGCTTTCAATGAGTGACAGATCTATAACTCATATTTCTATGTGAATTTGGTCTGGTCGCCCAATCGTTACATACTGTATTCCAGCTTTAAGTAGGGTTGCAAAATTCCGGGAATGTTCAGTAAATTCCCTGGTTTTCCGAAAATCCTGGTTGGTGTATTCCGGATTTCCTGTTTATTCCCTCTTAATGCCGATAATCCTCCAACTGGGATTTCGGGAAAACCAGGGAATTTATTGAAAGTTCCCGGAATTTTGCAACCTTAGTTTTAAGTAAGAGACTCTTACTTTGACAGTCTGGAATTTCAGCCAGCTCTTTGTGTTGCTCAGAAACGATGGCGATCAAGGAGGGTAGGGATTCAGTGTCAGCTCTGAAAAACAAGATCGCACATGAACTCAAGACATCGATAGCTTTCACTTTCACCAACTACAGTGAGCTACAAAAGTATTGGGACAGTGGCACATTTTTGTTGTTGTTTTGGCTCTGTACTCTGGATTTGAAATTATACTTCAATAATGATGAGTGAGAAAGTTAAAGATGCACAAATATCATATCCCCCCCAAAAATGCTAACCTCCCCTGTTATTGTTATTAGTGAGAGGTTAGCATGTCTTGGGGGTATGATGTAATAATCATTGCGTGCTAGGAATATGGGACCAAATACTACACTTTTTACTACTTTAATACACATAAGTGAATTTGTCCCAATACTTTTAGTCCCCTAAAATAGGGGGACTATGTACAAAAAGTGCTGTAATTTCTAAACAGTTCACCCGATATGGATGAAAATACCCTCAAATTATTTAATTTTTTATTTCACCTTTATTTAACCAGGTAAGCCAGTTGAGAACAAGTTCTCATTTACAACTGCGACCTGGCCAAGATAAAGCAAAGCAGTGCGATAAAAACAACACAGAGTTACATATGGGGTAAACAAAACAAAGTCAAAAATACAAAAGAAAAAATATATACAGTGTGTGCGAATGTAGTAAGTTATGGAGGTAAGGCAATAAATAAATAGGCCATAGTGCAAAAATAGTTACAATTTCGTAATTAATACTGGAATGATAGATGTTCAAAAGATGATGTGCAAATAGAGATACTGGGGTGCAAATTAGCAAAATAAATAACAATATGGGGATGAGGTAGTTGGGTGGGCTAATTTCAGAATGGCTGTGTACAGGTGCAGTGATCGGTAAGCTGCTCTGACAACTGACTCTTAAAGTTATTGAGGGAGATAAGGTCCAGCTTCAGAGATTTTTGCAGTTCGTTCCAGTCATTGACAGCAGAGAACTGGAAGGAATGGCGGCCAAAGGAGGTGTTGGTGTTGTGTCGAGAAAACGTTGCTAATTATGCTGTGAGACCAAGGAGAACCGCTGATGCTGTATTTTCATCATAAAGGTTTATTCATAACAAAGGGTTACAGCGTCGATTTACAGATACCTGCAGATATCTGGAGAATAATCGCCCCATCTCAAATATGATTATTCTGTCTTCCTTTGTCTTAACTGTGGTATATATCCTATGTAATCTGATATGGGTGTTCCCCTACAGACCAATCACCTGTCTCCACACAACAGACTTCCTCTGTTCTATGGGGTGTCCCCCTAAAACTACTCCCCAGATGCTCCCTCTAAGCTGAATAAACCTCCTCTCAGGTTCCATTTGAAAACGTTAGCAAAGTCATAATTCCTCAGATACTACATTGGCTTTGGGGATGACCAATGAGATATACCTGCTGGAGCGCAGACTACGGGTGGGTGTTGCTATGGTGACCAGTGAGCAAAGATAAGACAGGGATTTGCCTAGCAGTGATTTATAGATGACCTAATAATAGATTACCTAATAATAATTATATAATAATGGCGCCGGAGAAGAAGGCTGCCGTTTTACAGCCCTCTAACCAATTGTACTATTATGTGTGTTTTTCCGCGTTATTTGTAATTTATTTTGTACATAATGTTTCTGCCATCGTCTCTTATCAACAAAAATAGCTTCTGGATATCAGGACAGCGATTACTCACCTTGTATTGGACGAAGATTTTTTCTTCAACGGGGCGGCCGCGAAGGATATCCTACAGACACCCGACAAGGCCCAAATCCCCGTCATTCGCATGAGGAAGAGACGGAGATATCGTGGACGTAGGTCGGGGTGCCTTGTAAGGATCTGACGGCGAGCGAGTAAACTGCCGCTCCCATCAATCCTATTAGCCAATCTTCAATCATTTGAGAATAAATTGGATGACTTAAGATTACGGTTATCCTACCAACGGGACATTAAAAACGGTAATATCTTATGTTTCACCGAGTCGTGGCTGAACGACGACATGTACAACATACAACTAGCGGGCTATACACTACATCGGCAGGATAGAACGGCTGACTCCGGTAAGACAAGGGGTGGCGGTCTGTGTATATTTGTAAACAACAGCTGGTGCAAATAATCAAATAATAAGGAAGTCTCTAGGTTTTGCTCGCCTGAGGTAGAGTATCTTATGATAAGCTGTAGACCACACTATTTACCAAGAGAGTTTTCATCTATATTTTTCATAGCTGTCTATTTACCACCACAAACCAATTCTGGCATTAAGATTGCACTGAATGAGCTGTATAAGGCCATAAGTCAACAGGAAAACGCTCATCCAGAGGCAGCGCTCCTAGTGGCCGGGGACTTTAATGCAGGGAAACTTAAATCAGTTCTACCTCATTTCTACCAGCATGTGAAATGTGCAACCAGAGGAAAACAAACTCTAGACCACCTTTACTCCACACACAGAGATGCATACAAAGCTCTCCCTCGCCCTCCATTTGGCAAATCTGACCATAACTCTATCCTCCTGATTCCTGCTTATAAGCAAAAACTAAAGCAGGAAGCACCAGTGACTCGGTTAATAAAAAAGTGGTCAGATGACGCAGATGCTAAGCTACAGGACTGTTTTGCTAGCACAGACTGGAACATGTTCCGGGATTCTTCAGATAGCATTGAGGAGTACACCACATCAGTCACTGGCTTCATCAATAAGTGCATCGATGATGTCGTCCCCACAGTGACCGTACGTACATACCCCAACCAGAAGCCATGGATTACAGGCAACATCCGCACTGAGCTAAAAGGGTAGAGCTGCCGCTTTCAAGGAGTGGGACTCTAACCCGGACGCTTATAAGAAATCCCGCTACGCCCCTCCGACGAGCCATCAAACAGGCAAAGAGTCAATACAGGACTAAGATTGAATCGTACTACACCGGCTCTGACGCTCGTCGGATGTGGCAGGGCTTGAAAACTATTAATAATAATAATAATAATAATAATAATAATAATATGCCATTTAGCAGACGCTTTTATCCAAAGCGACTTACAGTCATGCGTGCATACATTTTTTTTGTGTATGGGTGGTCCCGGGGATCGAACCCACTACCTTGGCGTTACAAGCGCCGTGCTCTACCAGCTGAGCTACAGAGGACCACACAGACTACAAAGGGAAGCACAGCCGCGAGCTGCCCAGTGACACAAGACTTCCAGACGAGCTAAACCACTTCTATGCTCGCTTCGAGGCAAGCAACACTGAAGCATGCATGAGAGCACTAGCTGTTCCGGATGACTATGTGATCACGCTCTCCGTAGCCGATGTGAGTTAGACTTTTAAGCAGGTCAACATTCACAAGGCCACAGGGCCAGACAAATTACCAGGACGTGTACTCCGAGCATGTGCTGACCAACTGGCAAGTGTCTTCACTGACATTTTCAACATGTCCCTGACTGAGTCTGTAATACCAACATGTTTCAAACAGAGCACCATAGTCCCGTGCCCAAGGACTCTAAGATAACCTGCCTAAATGACTACTGACCCGTAGCACTGACGTCTGTAGCCATGAAGTGCTTTGAAAGGCTGGTCATGGCTCACATCAACACCATTATCCCAGAAACCCTAGACCCACTCCAATTTGCATACCGCCCAACAGATGATGCAATCTCTATTGCACTCCACACTGCCCTTTCCCACCTGGACAAGAGGAACACCTACGTGAGAATGCTATTCATTGACTACAGCTCAGCATTCAACACCATAGTGCCCTCAAAGCTCATCACTAAGCTAAGGATCCTGGGACTAAACACCTCCCTCTGCAACTGGATCCTGGACTTCCTGACAGGCCGCCCCCAGGTGGTAAGGGTAGGTAACACCACATCTGCCACACTGATCCTCAACACGGGGACCCCTCAGGGGTGCGTGCTCAGTCCCGTCCTGTACTCCCTGTTCACCCATGACTGCATGGCCAGGCACGACTCCAACACCATCATTAAGTTTGCCGACGACACAACAGTGGTAGGCCTGATCACCGACAACGATGAGACAGCCTATAGGGAGGAGGTCAGAGACCTGGCCATGTGGTGCCAGGATAATAAGCTCTCCCTCAACGTGATCAAGACAAAGGAGATGATTGTGGACTACAGGAAAAGGAGGACCGAGCACGCCCCCATTCTCATCGAGTGTAGTGGAGCAGGTTGAGAGCTTCCTTGGTGTCCACATCACCAACAAACTATCATGGTCCAAACACACCAAGACAGTCGTGAAGAGGGCACGACAAAGCCTATTCCCCCTCAGGAGACTGAAAAGATTTGGCATGGGTCCTCAGATCCTCAAAAAGTTAAACAGCTGCACCATCGAGAGCATCCTGACTGGTTGCATCACTGCCTGGTATGGCAACTGCTTGGCCTCCGACCGCAAGGCACTACAGATGGCAGTGTGTACGGCCAAGTACATCACTGGGGCCAAGCTTCCAGCCATCCAGGACCTCTATACCAGGCCGTGTCAGAGGAAGGCCGTAGAAATAGTCAAAGACTCCGGCCACCCTAGTCATAGACTGTTCTCTCTGCTACCACATGGCAAGCGGTACCGGAGCACCAAGTCTAGGTCCAAAAGGCTTCTCAACAGCTTTTACCCCCAAGCCATAAGACTCCTGAACAGCTAAACATGGCTACCCGGACTATTTGCATTGTCCCCCCCACCCCTCCCCACCCCACCCGCTCTTTTACGCTGCTGCTACTCTCTGTTTATTTTCTATGCATAGTCACTTTAACTCTACCCACATGTACATACAGTGGGGGAAAAAAGTATTTAGTCAGCCACCAATTGTGCAAGTTCTCCTACTTAAAAAGATGAGAGAAGCCTGTAATTTTCATCATAGGTACACGTCAACTATGACAGACAAATTGAGGAAAAAAATCCAGAAAATCACATTGTAGGATTTTTTATTAATTAATTTGCAAATTATGGTGGAAAATAAGTATTTGGTCACCTACAAACAAGCAAGATTTCTGGCTCTCACAGACCTGTAACTTCTTTTTTAAGAGGCTCCTCTGTCCTCCACTCGTTACCTGTATTAATGGCACCTGTTTGAACTTGTTATCAGTATAAAAGACACCTGTCCACAACCTCAAACAGTCACACTCCAAACTCTACTATGGCCAAGACCAAAGAGCTGTCAAAGGACACAAGAAACAAAATTGTAGACCTGCACCAGGCTGGGAAGACTGAATCTGCAATAGGTAAGCAGCTTGGTTTGAAGAAATCAACTGTGGGAGCAATTATTATGAAATGGAAGACATTCAAGACCACTGATAATCTCCCTCGATCTGGGGCTCCAAGCAAGATCTCACCTCGTGGGGTCAAAATGATCACAAGAACGGTGAGCAAAAATCCCAGAACCACACGGGGGGACCTAGTTAATGACCTGCAGAGAGCAGTGGCGGCTCCTGAAGAAATTCTCAGGAGGGGCAATTTTTCTGATGATTTAGGTGACCTACACACATTTAAAAAAAGATATGTCCAGCAACAACATGAAGACAGGGGCAGCATATAAGTCAATACCAGAAGCATTTATTGACTGATCTGGGGAGATGGATTCCAGTTTCTGTGACAGATTATAAATAATCTCTGATGCCTTTGTTATATTAGCTTTTGGTTGAATGTACTGTCGTAGTAAATATATAATGTTATAGCTTGGTCTGACTAAAATCTTGTGCATGACCCATTTTGTGTTGGGCGTTTGTTTTCAATCAATGCTGTTCCTATCCTATAACAATGGACAAAAGAGTCCTATCTTGTCAGCCTTGTCAGCAGGTGGCCAAGGACAACACCCACGCCATAGGTCTCTCAGTTCTTCCAACTCACGAGTTCTTGCTCTGAGGACACACACACACACACACACACACACACATCATCACTGATAACACACACACACACACACATCATCACTGTTAAACACACACACACACACACACAAAAATCCCCTCTCTTTAGGCTGAACATTTGAAGACAGAGAACCCGACTCAGAGCCAATGCAACAGTGGAGGGGACCTCGCCCAACTCATCAGGACCAATCAGAAGATCAGAACTACTAGATTCAACCTACATCATTTATTGTATAAAATGTCTGCACACAATGTTTTCGGGGCTCTCTTCAGATAGCTCCCTAAGAGTTTGACGAACGAGTCCGTGCACGCGATTCCAGATATCTTTACCTCTGAATAAACTGCCTTTATTATACCATATCCACCCTGTCCAAAGTCTCTACTTGGTCTCAGTTCTCCAGTAAACTTGTGATTATCAACAGTACACAACGGTAACAAACAATTGGGGGAACTCACGGGGCAGATAGTAAGGTCGCAGTGACACAGAAAGCAGTTCAATGTCGGGGGTACAGAGTCGCTCTCTTACCAGGATCGATTTTCCCTGTGACTGTCAGATCGCGGTCCGCTCTGACCAGGGTGAAGCCGGCCGGCTCCACTTCTCTGTCCGGGACTCTGTCATCCAGCCAAGTCTCCCAGCTGTATTGGATTCCGCTGCCAGCAGTGTTTTCATTATTTAGTCCGTTCGTAGCGGGTATGTACACGATCAACAAGATCAGTCCAAAACCCACCACTGGAAATCCATGGTTGGCAGAATGTTTGTAAACTAAGTGTACAAATTAAAAACATAAAATAACGCCACTAAGTGTACAAATTAAAAACATAAGATAACGCCACACTGCAGGTCGCAACAGAGACGCTGCTAGCCGCTATTTTCTTAGTTACGTTCATGGTTACGTCACGTATGACGACAGCGTAAGTGCAAGCCCACAGACACCCATAGAGATTGTATTGAAAGCTTTGAAATTTGAAAAAAATAGATTTTACATGGGAGTCTATGACAGACTTCTGGGCGATTTTCAACATGACTGAAATCGCCCCAAAAACGGGCGGGGCCATTTGAAGCACGACTTTAGCCTGATTTGACATTTAGTGGCAGTCAGATCAGATTAGAACACTGATAACTACTGTTGCCGTGATATAATTGATTAGAAAAAAAATCCCTTCCTTTTCCCGTTTGGCAGTGCGTCGCCCATATCGCCCTATTGAACACACCGCCCCTGGCAGAGAGTTGGGACCAAAGTAACAAAGCCTACAATCAGTAACACAGTATGCCGCCAGGGACTCAAATCCTGCAGTGCCAGACATGTCCCCCTGCTTAAGCCAGTACATATCCAGGCCCGTCTGAAGTTTGCTAGAGTGCATTTGGATGATCCAGAAGAGGATTGGGAGAATGTCATATGGTCAGATGAAACCAAAATATAACTTTTTAGTAAAAACTCAACTCGTCGTGTTTGGAGGACAAAGAATGCTGAGTTGCATCCAAAGAACACCATACCTACTGTGAAGCATGGGGGTGGAAACATCATGCTTTGGGGCTGTTTTTCTGCAAAGGGACCAGGACGACTGATCCGTGTAAAGGAAAGAATGAATGGGGCCATGTATCGTGAGATTTTGAGTGAAAACCTCTTTCCATCAGCAAGGGCATTGAAGATGAAACGTGGCTGGGTCTTTCAGCATGACAATGATCCCAAACACACCGCCCGGGCAATCAAGGAGTGGCTTCGTAAGAAGCATTTCAAGGTCCTGGAGTGGCCTAGCCAGTCTCCAGATCTCAACCCTATAGAAAATCTTTGGAGGGAGTTGAAAGTCCGTGTTGCCCAGCGACAGCCCCAAAACGTCACTGCTCTAGAGGAGATCCGCATGGAGGAATGGGCCAAAATACCAGCAACAGTGTGTGAAAACCTTGTGAAGACTTACAGAAAACGTTTGACCTGTGTCATTGCCAACAAAGGGTATATAACAAAGTATTGAGAAACTTTTGTTATTGACCAAATACTTATTTTCCACCATAATTTGCAAATAAATTCATAAAAAATCCTACAATGTGATTTTCTGGATTTTTTCCCCCTCATTTTGTCTGTCATAGTTGACGTGTACCTATGATGAAAATTACAGGCCTCTCATCTTTTTAAGTGGGAGAACTTGCACAATTGGTGGCTGACTAAACACCTTTTTAACCCACTGTATTACCTAAATTACCTCGACTAACCTGTGCCCCCGCACATTGACTCTGTACCGGTACCCCCTGTATATAGCCTCCCTACTGTTATTTTATATTACTGCTGCTCTTTAATTATTTGTTATTTTTTGTTTTTACTCATCTATTTTTTACTTAACACTTATTTTTTCTTAAAACTGCATTGTTGGTTAAGGGCTTGTAAGTAAGCATTTCACTGTAAGGTCTACACCTGTTGTATTCGGTGCATGTGGCAAATAATATTTGATTCGAATCAGATGAGGCACGTTCATAGGAACGTCTGTGGATTCTCTATGGTTTTCAGTTGTTGGTGAAAAGCTTTCAGTTACTCTGGGTTGCTGAGAGAGACACCAAACTCCCTCTCCCACACAGCCCTCAGGGTAGCTAGGAAGCCATTTTGGCTCTTACAGGAGGCAGACCAGGGATGGCTGGAGGAACAGGTCCAAGTCACTACGTCTGTCCCTGTTAGACTCACAGTGAGCAGCTTGATAGTGCAGAAGTGTAACCGGTGGGCCTATATCAGAGGGGGACAGTAGAGATCAAGCATGAAAATCAACCCACATATCTCATCTGACTATAATCTACAGCTAATCAATGGGACTATATCTAGTATCTATATTTATGAGCATTGGCCAGTTCAGGGCAACTAACCAATAGGCTCTCCTGTGCGATGAGGAGTTGCTCCCAGCCAATCCTGAGAGGATGCCACATCTAAGGTAGAGGTCTTTGGCACATCTTAGGTAGAGTGAATGGGACAGGTCACTTTCACCAGAGATCCTCGCCAGACTGGCGGCCGTCTTCAGCGATACTGGGTCGTTTTTCATGGCGATGACTTTGGCAGTGTCGAAGCTGGAGTCCACGGCGAGATAACTGGGTGAAACATTTGATTTGATAAATACACAACACGTTCCATTAGCATCAAGTCAGCTATTCAGAGGAACCATCTTTTAATCTACCATACGTTACACAGTGCACTTTTACACCGAGATGCAGTTTTATTAATGAAGATGGGTAAATGCTAATCTGTTATTTGCACGGCTGCCCAGGTGGTGTAGAGCCCCTTGAGCACAGGGTCATCTGGCTGCAGCCTAGCCATGGCCAGGGCTATGGCCTCCCTGAGACAGCACACAAACATGTGACTCACAGCTCAGAGATTACAATGATCACTCCCATTGATAGGCCAGTCACAGATAACAATCTAAAATCCTACCACTAAGTAGAAGGGAATTACTCTATTGGATCTTCTTACAACACTAACTTTAATATTCTTTATAGAATAATTTATGTGTAAAATAACCTGTAGAGCTAAATGACCTGTAGAGCTGGTGGGACTTGAGGAGGTCTATGGCCTCGTAGACCTTGTTGATGGACAGGAGATGCGAGGCAGCCTTGAGGAACTGCTTCTGAAGACACAGCTGCTTCACATAGGCCTCCACTGTACTCAGCCACACCTGGTAACAAGCTGAGGGTTTCACAAATACAATTACACACCTGTATGCATACAAACAGCACTGTACCACAGAGAAACACATAACTTTGCAAGGAGCAAGAGAACAACGAATTATACTAATTGCCTAGTTGGTTGCTGAATCGGAACAGCTTAATATTGTAAATATGCATTCTAAACTGGAATAAATAGAAAAACATTTAGACTTTAAATTAGTGCTCTTTACCCATAGGTGCAACAGAGAGCAGGTGATCACTCGGCTCTCCTTTCTCAGTGGCCACCTGCAGAGCTCCAGCGATGTCACCTTTCCACAGTCTCAGATACACCACAGACTCATATATAATCAGAGAAAGCGTTATAAGTGTAAGTATTATGAAAGTGTTTTAACAAGTGTATAATCATTATGAATGTCTGATAACAATTACATAATACAACATAACATAGCGTCCTCACCCTCCTCCTGGAACACCCTTTAGAGGGCAACTCTATCTGCGAACAGCCCCAGTTGGATGTGATCTCCCAGGCCTGGGACACAGTGGGCTGGAGGGGCTGAGGACAGACAGAGGGGACAAAGACAGGGTCAGAGGTCAAACACTGCTCTATGAGGACATACAATTATGACCTGCCTTATCTGTTTGGACCTTATTTATCTGTATCATTAATCTTAACTAAAGACAACTCCTTGTGCTTTTATTTTATGCTGCCGCCTACACTTGAACATTTTGCCAGTAAACAATAGTTGAGTACTTAGTTGATTGTATACAGTGCCTTAAAAAAGTATTCATCCCCCTTGGCGTTTTTCCTATTTTGTCGCATTACAACCTGTAATTTAAATGGATTTTTATTTGGATTTCATGTAATGGACATACACAAAATAGTCCAAATTGGTGAAGTGAAATGAAAAAAATAACTTGTTTCAAAAAATTCGAATAAATAAATAACGGAAAAGTGGTGCGTGCATATGTATTCACCCCCTTTCCTATGAAGCCCCTAAATAAGATCTGGTGCAACCAATTACCTTCAAAAGTCACATAATTAGTTAAATAAACTCCACCTGTGTGCAATCTAAGTGTCACATGATCTGTAACATGATCTCAGTACATATACACCTGTTCTGAAAGGCCCCAGATTCTGCAACACCACTAAGCAAGGGGCACCACCAAGCAAGCGGCACATGAAGACCAAGGAGCTCTCCAAACAGGTCAGGGACAAAGTTGTGGAGAAGTACAGATCAGGGTTGGGTTATAAAAAAATATCTGAAACTTTGAACATCCCACGGACCACCATTAAATCCATTATAAAAAAATGGAAAGAATATGGCACCACAACAAACCTGCCAAGAGAGGGCCGCCCACCAAAACTCACGGACCAGGTAAGGAGGGTATTAATCAGAGAGGCAACAAAGAGACCAAAGATAACCCTGAAGGAGCTGCAAAGCTCCTTCAGCAGCGGAGAGTGGAGTATCTGTCCATAGGACAACTTTAAGCTGCACACTCCACAGAGCTGGGCTTTATGGAAGAGTGGCCAGAAAAAAGCCATTGCCTAAAGAAAAAAATAAGCAAACACGTTTGGTGTTCGCCAAAAGGCATGTGGGAGACTCCCCAATCATATGGAAGAAGGTACTCTGGTCAGATGAGACTAAAATTGAGCTTTTTGGCCATCAAAGAAAACGCAATGTCTGGTGCAAACCCAACACCTCTCATCACCCGAGAACACCATCCCCACAGTGAAGCATGGGGGTGGCAGCATCATGCTGTGGGGATGTTTTTCATTGGCAGGGACTGGGAAACTGGTCAGAATTGAAGGAATGATGGATGGCGCTAAATACAGGGAAATTCTTGAGGGAAACCTGTTTCAGTCTTCCAGAGATTTGAGACTTGGACGGAGGTTCACCTTCCAGCAGGACAATGACCCTAAGCATACTGCTAAAGCAACACTTGAGTGGTTTAAGGGGAAACATTTACATGTCTTGGAATGGCCTAGTCAAAGCCCAGACCTCAATCCAATTGAGAATCTGTGGTATGACAAAGATTGCTGTACACCAGCGGAACCCATCCAACTTGAAGGAGCTGGAGCAGTTTTGCCTTGAAGAATGGGCAAAAATCCCAGTGGCTGGATGTTCCGAGCTTATAGAGACATACCCCAAGAGACTTGCAGCTGTAATTGCTGCAAAAGGTGGCTCTACAAAGTATTGACTTTGGGGGGGTGAATAGTTATGCACGCTCAAGTTTTCTGTTTTTTTTGTCTTATTTCTTGTTTGTTTCTAAATAAAAATTATTTTGCATCTTCAAAGTGGTAGGCATGCTGTGTAAATCAAATGATACAAACCCCCCAAAAATCAATTTTAATTCCAGGTTGTAAGGCAACAAAATAGGAAAAATGCCAAGGGGGGGTGAATACTTTCGCAAGGTACTGTAGGTCCTCAAAGGTGTAGCTACTGGGCTACATGTCTAATCTTGTGGTATAATCCAGATAAGGATGGACTGAAAGTCTCACCCTCAGAGTTCCTGACTGTGGCCAGGTTGAGACAGTCCTGCTGGAGGTCTTCCCTGGGCCGGTGGTCCATGGACATACTGAGGGGCAGCATGGAGCAAGGCTTCCTCTTCTTTAGAGACACCTCTGGAAGAAAAGACAACAAACACCAGAGGGGGTTGCAGTGGATGGAGACTGATCATGCAGACTTATACTCATGATAAGTTGATGAATAGGACTTGTAACTGTGTGTTAGTTGACAAAGGGGGCTGAGGTTTTCCTGGTCAGGTCACGTGGTCAGGAAAAACTCAGGGCTCTATGAACAATAATGTTCTTGTTGGTTTCTCCACTTTTTTCATTTCTTTCTTTACAGTCAGTAAGGATTTCCCTCCATTTTGCACTTTCTCCACCACTGATCTGTCCATTTGATTACTGGATGAAGAAATTGAAAGGAAATTAGTAGTATGTAAGCTGTATGACATGATAATTCTTAACTTGTACGGCAGCAATTAAAGATGCAATTGAAGAAGATGACTGGATTGAGACAGCCTGAATGTAATGGTAGATGGACCATGGCTACAGTGCTACCTGTCACTGAGGAGATACTAGTGGTCTTGCATAAATAAAATAATACATTGCCATTCAATAGCGGCTGATTGGAATTTGTAGCAGCAAAACCCTATTCCCATCTACAGTATCTACAGTATATACAGTAATGTTTATGCATTGGGACTGACCTGTGCTGTACCGTCATAAGAGACGTGACCAGTCGCCCGTCGTGGTGGGGGCTCCAGGCCAGGCCGGTGATCTTGGCTGTGTGAACCGCCAGGCTCCAATACGCCTCGGTCACCAAAACGGAATTCTCTAGGGGAGTCTCTGAACACAGACAAGAGATTGAAGAGATTGACAGTTATTTTGTGTTTCTTCCATTTGCGAATAATCACATCAACTGTTGTCACCTTCTCACCAAGCTGCTTGTCGATGGTCTTGTAGCCCATTCCAGCCTTGTGTAGGTCTACAATCTTGTCCCTGACATCCTTGGAGAGCTATTTGATCTAGCCATGGTAGAGAGTTTGGAATCTGATTGATTGATTGCTTCTGTGGACAGGTGTCTTTTATACAGGTAACAAGCTAAGATTAGAAGCACTCCCTTTAAGAGTGTGCTCCTAATCTCAGCTCGTTACTTATATAAAAGACACCTGGGAGCCAGAAATCTTTCTGATTGAGAGGGGGTCAAATACTTATTTCCCTCATTAAAATGCAAATCAATTTATAACATTTTTGACATGCGTTTTTCTGGATTTTTTTGTTGTTATTCTGTCTCTCACTGTTCAAATCAACCTACCATTAAAATTATAGACTGATAATTTCTTTGTCAGTGGGCAAACGTACAAAATCAGCAGGGGATCAAATACTTTTTTCCTTCACTGTATATATATTTTATACACACGGGATACAAATGGGATACACAGTGTATATAGTGCATTCGGAAAGTATTCAGACCCCTTGACTTTTTCCACATTTTGTTACGTTACAGCCTTATTCTAAAATTGATAAAATAGTTTTTTCCCTCATCAATCTACACACAATACCCCATAATGACAAACCAAAAACAGGTTTTTAGAAATGTTTGCACATTTATGAAAATAATAAAAAACGGAAATATCACATTTACATAAGTATTCAGAAACTTTACTCAGTACTTTGTTGAAGCACCTTTGGCAGCAATTACAGCCTTGCGTCTTCTTGGGTATGATGCTACAAGCTTGGCACACCTGTATTTGGGGAGTTTCTCCCATTCTTCTCTGCAGATCCTCTCAAGCTCTATCAGGTTGGATGGGGAGCGTCGTTTGCAGCTATTTTCAGGTCTCTCCAGAGATGTTCGATCAGGTTCAAGTCCGGGCTCTGGATTGGCCACTCAAGGACATTCAGAGACTTGTCCCGAAGCCATTCCTGCATTGTCTTGGCTGTGTGCTTAGGGTCGTTGTCCTGTTGGAAGGTAAACCTGAGGTCCTGAGAGCTCTGGAGCAGGTTTTCATCAAGGATCTCTCTGTACTTTGCTCCATTCATCTTTCCCTCGATCCTGACTAGTCTCCCAGTCCCTGCAAAACATCCCCACATCATGATGCTGCCACCACCATGCTTCACTGTAGGGATGGTGCCAGGTTTCCTTCAGACGTGACACTTGGCATTCAGGCCAAAGAGTTCAATCTTGGTTTTATCAGACCAGAGAATCTTGTTTCTCATGGTCTGAGTGTCCTTTAGGTGCCTTTTGGCAAACTTCAAGCGGGCTGTCATGTGCCTTTTACTGAGGAGTGGCTTCTGTCTGGCCACTCTACCATAAAGGCCTGATTGGTGGAGTGCTGCAGAGATGGTTGTCCATCTGGAAGGTTCTCCCATCTCCACAGAGGAACTCTGGAGCTCTGTCAGAGTGACCATCGGGTTCTTGGTGACCTCCCTGACCAAGGCCCTTCTCCCTTGATTGCTCAATTTGGCCGGGCGGCCAGCTCTAGGAAGAGTCTTGGTGGTTCCAAACTTCTTCCATTTAAGAATGATGGAGGCCACTGTGTTCTTGGGGACCTTCAATGCTGCAGAACTTTTTTGCCTCTAAGCAATCCGGTCTCGGAGCTCTACGGACAATTCCTTCGACCTCATGGCTTGGTTTTTGCTCTGACATGCATTGTCAACAGGTGTGTGCCTTTCCAAATCATGTCCAATCAATTGAATTTACCACAGGTGGACTCCAATCAAGTTGTAGAAACAACCTCAAGGATGATCAATGCAAACAGGAAGAACCTGAGCTCAATTTCGAGTCTCATAGCAAAGGGTCTGAATACTTATGTAAATAAGTGTTTCTGTTTTTGTATTTTTATAAATTTCCTAAAATTACCAAAACCCTGTTTTCGTTTTGTCATTATGGGGTATTATGTGTAGATTGCTGAGGAAATTGTTTTATTTAATCAATTTCAGAATAAGGCTTAATGTAAGAAAATGTGGAAAATATCAAGGGGTCTGAATATTTTCCAAAGGCACTGTATATGGTAGCTAAAAAGTATTTGATCCCCTGCTGATTTTGCACATTTGCCCACTGACAAAGAAATGATCAGTCTATAATTTTAATGGTAGGTTGATTTGAACAGTGAGAGACAGAATAACAACAAAAAAATCCAGAAAAACGCATGTCAAAAATTTTATACATTGATTTGCATTTTAATGATAAACCTACCAAATAAACCTACCATTAAAATTATAGACTGATCATTTCTTTGTCAGTGGGCAAACGTACAAAATCAGCAGGGGATTACATACTTTTTTCCCTCACTGTAAAACTAAAGGTCTAGGAAGATATATACACTGCTCAAAAAAATAAAGGGAACACTAAAATAACACATCCTAGATCTGAATGAATGAAATAATCGTATTAAATACTTTTTTCTTTACGTAGTTGTATGTGCTGACAACAAAATCACACAAAAATTATCAATGGAAATCAAATTTATCAACCCATGGAGGTCTGGATTTGGAGTCACCCTCAAAATTAAAGTGGAAAACCACACTACAGGCTGATCCAACTTTGATGTAATGTCCTTAAAACAAGTCAAAATGAGGCTCAGTAGTGTGTGTGGCCTCCACGTGCCTGTATGACCTCCCTACAACGCCTGGGCATGCTCCTGATGAGGTGGCGGATGGTCTCCTGAGGGATCTCCTCCCAGACCTGGACTAAAGCATCCGCCAACTCCTGGACAGTCTGTGGTGCAACGTGGCGTTGGTGGATGGAGCGAGACATGATGTCCCAGATGTGCTCAATTGGATTCAGGTCTGGGGAACGGGCGGGCCAGTCCATAGCATCAATGCCTTCCTCTTGCAGGAACTGCTGACACACTCCAGCCACATGAGGTCTAGCATTGTCTTGCATTAGGAGGAACCCAGGGCCAACCGCACCAGCATATGGTCTCACAAGGGGTCTGAGGATCTCATCTTGATACCTAATGGCAGTCAGGCTACCTCTGGCGAGCACATGGATGGCTGTGCGGCCCCCCAAAGAAATGCAACCCCACACCATGACTGACCCACTGCCAAACCGGTCATGCTGGAGGATGTTGCAGGCAGCAGAACGTTCTCCACGGCGTCTCCAGACTCTGTCACGTCTGTCACGTGCTCATTGTGAACCTGCTTTCATCTGTGAAGAGCACAGGGCGCCATTGGCGAATTTGCCAATCTTGGTGTTCTCTGGCAAATGCCAAATGTCCTGCACGGTGTTGGGCTGTAAGCACAACCCCCACCTGTGGACGTCGGGCACTCATACCACCCTCATGGAGTCTGTTTCTGACCGTTTGAGCAGACACATGCACATTTGTGGCCTGCTGGAGGTCATTTTGGCAGTGCTCCTCCTGCTCCTCCTTGCACAAAGGCGGAGGTAGCAGTCCTGCTGCTGGGTTGTTGCCCTCCTACGGCCTCCTCCACGTCTCCTGATGTACTGGCCTGTCTCCTGGTAGCGCCTCCATGCTCTGGACACTGCACTGACAGACACAGCAAACCTTCTTGCCACAGCTCGCATTGATGTGCCATCCTGGATGAGCTGCACTACCTGAGCCACTTGTGTGGGTTGTAGACTCCGTCTCATGCTACCACTAGAGTGAAAGCACTGCCAGCATTCAAAAGTGACCAAAACATCAGCCAGGAAGCATAGGAACTGAGAAGTGGTCTGTGGTCACCACCTGCAAAACCAGTCCTTTATTGGGGGTGTCTTGCTAATTCCCTATAATTTCCACCTGTTGTCTATTCCATTTGCACAACAGCATGTGAAATTTATTGTCAATCAGTGTTGCTTCCTAAGTGGACAGTTTGATTTCACAGAAGTGTGATTGACTTGGAGTTACATTGTGTTGTTTAAGTGTTCCCTTAATTTTTTTGAGCAGTGTATATATCTTTCAAGACCATTAGTTTTACATAGCTACCATATTTACACTGAGTGCACAAAACATTAAGAACACCTTCCTAATATTGAGTTGCGCCCTAGGAACAGCCTCAATCCATCAGGGCATGGACTCTACAAGGTGTCGAAAACATTCCACAGGGATGCAGGCCCATGCTGACTACAATGCTTCCCACAGTTGTGTCAAGTTGGCTGGATGTCCTTTGGGTTGTGGACCATTCTTGATACACACAGGAAACTGTTGAGCGTGAAAAACCCAGCAGCGTTGTAGTTCTTGACATAAACCTGTGTCCCTGGCACCAACTACCATACCCCTTTCAAAGGCACTTAAATATTTTGTCTAGTCACCCTCTGAATGGCACACATACACAATCAATGTCTCACTCATCTCAAGGCTTAAAAATCCTTCTTAAAAATATCTTATTTTATTAATTTTTAATTTTTACGTAATTTAGCAGACGCTCTTATCCAGAGCGACTTAGTTAGTGAGTCCATACATTTTCATCTTCCCCTTCATCTACACTGATTGAAGTGTATTTAACAAGTGACAACAATAAGGGATCATAGCTTTCACCTGAATTCACCTGATCAGTCTATGTCATGGAAAGAGTAGGTGTTCTTAATGTTTCAAACACAGTGTATATCTTCCAAGACCATTAGTTTTACATAGCTACCATTCCCAATGGAGCCCTCTGCTGGCTCACTGCTGCCTCTGCACCCCATATTACCGTCAGTACCATTCCTTGAGATATGCACACTTGTCTTTAACACAGATCATACAACATATCAACAGGAGATTTAAACACTCAGATCTGAAAATATGATTCGGCACCAGCATACACACCTGGGGAACTCCCCTCACCTATGACAGTGCGGAGGTCGTGGATGTAGACCATGGCGTTGCTGGATCCAGAGGCCAGGAGGTACTGCAGCTCGGGCAGGGAGTTGTGGTCATGGTGCCAGCGCAGCACGTTGATTATCTTATGGTGCTGCTGGATGGTACACAGCAGCTTGAGAGTCTGGGCCTGGTACACCTCTATGGACCTGAGAGAGACAAAGCCAGGAATTATAGTTGCCCCAATATAATTTCAATCACTTTGAGACCTAGTGAAAATGGATACATAAATAAAATGACCACATTCAAATCACTTTTTCCCAAAGTGCATTTAAACTTCTTAATACACTTTACAGTAAAACCGTCAGTACAGCTACAGTCTCATTTTAGACAGGCACTCATCAATCATTTTAGATGACAGTTGCCTCCGGTTAATTCTCCAGGCCTATACACAGTTTAAGGGAATGAGGACTCACCAGTCCTCATTGCCAATGGCCACAACTTTACCATCTGGTTTCCAGCTGAGATCTGTGTGGGATGACAGCTTGTGCTGCAGAAAATAGAACATGACCTTCAAAATGTATTCAAATTACCAACATTATATTCAATTGCACATCGCCACATGCAGTGACTGGGTAAAATACTTATGTAGAGGGTCCTGCTGAAAAGGAATAGATAAATACATAAATGTAGAGAGCCTCTCCATCTCACCATGATGCTGTTGGTGTACTTGATGAGCCTGTCAATGTATGTGGCCTCTCCTGCCAGTTTCCAGGGGTCATGCTGTAGGATGAGGCCCTCTCCAGCACAGCTATACAGGCTGTAGGACAGCCGGTCTCCTGCTCCGCCTGGAGATGACACACTGACTGTTGCACACTGTTTTAGCACCCTGCTGTTGTCTCTCTTATTCACAACACTAATCAGTCAACGATAACCCTGAAGAGGTCACATCTCAATCTCAATGTCCACATGCCACTCTGGGACACCAGCAGGAGGAGGAGCCATGCCAGCAAAAAGTGTCAAAACAAATTAACATGGTCTTTGTTGGTTTAGAAACCATCAGCAGATCGTTCACACAGCAGCAATTATGTTTACTGTTTCAAAAGGCTGAATGATGGATACGGTAATCAAAATGTCATCTGCCGGAAGCTGGTAAAATTAACATTCCACCATCTTGATTTCCCAATGAATGGCTCAGGGAGAGAGGTAAGCGTTTTCTCAACTCAATTATGGAGTATATTACCAAAGCGTCAAGAGATGCTTTCTGCTGACTCATGGCTTTGGCACAACGCCCACCCGCATAAGTTGCTAGGTCAGAGAGTGCTCAGCATACAGTACACACACTTAGATATACTTAAGAGCTTACCAAATGACAGAGGGGGGACAGGGGGTCCCCAGGCTAATGTGTACACAGTCTTTTTGTGATAAGTGCTGGATACCTGAGGCGGCCTGGGCATGATGACCATTCATTAATGTCATAACAGATATGAAATGTAATTATCTTGGTGAGAAATTATGATAATCACTAACAGTTTGGATTTGATTAAACCTCCGACATACAGTATCTCAGATATAAATAGATATATAAATATAGCAGCCTGGTCTCATAGACTAGACGTAACATAGTAAACGTAAAGTAAATGTAAATCCAGGGAGCTCAAATTAGTATGACATGTTACGTTTGGTATGGTTACATAAGACAGATGGTTACTTAAGGCTAAAAAGGCAAAAACTAAAGTAGGGTGGTTGGTCGGGGAGGATGGATGGATGGGTGGGCATATAACGCATAACGCGAATGTCTAGCAACCCAAAGGTTGCGTGTTCAAATCTCATCACGGACAACTTAAGCATTTTTGCAAATTTTGCAACTACTTACTACTTTTTAGCTACTTCGCTAACCCTTCCCCTTTAACCTAACTCCTAACCCTAAACTTAACCCCTAACCCCTAGTAGGCTTGGGCAGTATCCAGATTGTCATACTTTCATACCAACCTTGTAACATCCTGGGATATTAGTTAATACCGGCACTGAACACAAGGGGCGCTATTTTCAAACCCCCCTGAGCCTCTGAGATCCAAAGGTTAGCAATGTTAACAAGTACATGTAAAGCCCCATAGCGAATGCTAACTAAATGCTAACGAGCGTTGCAAACATTTACAAAAAAATGCTACTCACAGTTTGCTGCACGCACAAAACAAATATTAGACAGCAAAGCTCTTGATCCAGGAGGGGATTCGCTGCTGTTACCAAGCAAAGCTTGATTTTGCAAGAAGCTTAGCACTTAGCTAGATAGCTAACTAGCTACTAAATTAGCAAACCAAATGCACAACTGCAGAGCATTTAGCACATTTTTGACAGTTAACTTAATATTTATAAAATATCTAGCTGGCAAACATTTTGTTGTGAATTCCATACTGTAACTAGATCACCTGGCGCGTGTTGCACAACAGTGAGTGACACACAAGGCTCTGGTCTGTCATCGTTGTGTGCTTGTAAACAAACACCACGTGACTCGGGACTACCGGTAAGCATCATAATAAAATGTGACACGTGAAATGAAGAACGCAATCTTCTTTATCTCCTAACATATTGCACAAGTTGATTGCAGGTATTTTACTTAAAAAGTAGCTACAAATATTCAAATGTAGAAAACAAATTCAAATAAATAGTTTCAACGGTATTGAAGAACCATCCTTGTGGCCATTTCCAAATACCCCGGTATACGGTATATAAGGTATATACGGTATACCCCCCAAGCCTAACCCTTAGCCTAGCTAATGTTAGCCCCCTAGCTAACGTTAGCGTTAGCCACCTCGCTAACGTTAGTCACAACAAATTGGAATTCATAACATATCATACGTTTAGAAAATTCATAACATATTGTACGAATTGCAATTCGTAACTCATCATACGAAATGGATGTTGGACATCCACAAAGTAATACATACCATACGAAACGTAACATATACTAATTGGAGTGTCCCGGATTTACATCTACTATGTTACGTCTCTCTCTGAATCCAGGTTGAATATAGATATAGGTCCTGTGTGGCTCAGTTGGTAGAGCATGGCACTTGTAACGCCAGGGTTGTGGGTTGAATTCTCACGGGGACCAGTACAAAAAAAAGTATGAAAATGTATGCACTCACTACTGTAAGTCGCTCTGGATAAGAGTGTCTGCTAAATGACTAAAATAAGGAGTTAGATGAAGAGTTTCTCTTACTTGTTAGAGAAAGCATTGTAGATGCCAACTTTGCCGTCATAGGTTCCAAAAGCTAAGGATCCTTCTTTGGTTGGATGCCAGGACAACTGCAATGAACAAAGATTTGGAAATTGTCACATACATGCGCTAGCCATCTTCACTTTTACCATAAACCAGTAGACAATAACTGATATCAATATGCCCTAAGAGTCTCTTACCGCTGTAACTTTGGACTTGATGCCCTGCCAGAAGGTATTGGTGTCGTACTTGTTCTGGATGGAGAGGCTGCTCCACACACGGATCACGCATTCTCCCACCCCCAGGGCCAGGCAGCCCCACAGGAGAGAAGATCAGGGTGTTCACAAACCCCCAGGGTGGGCAGGGTCCAGCAGTAGTCCAATGACGACAGGTCCCAGCATTTTATCTGGAATAATAAGAGAAGCAAATTGAGTGAGAAAATCTTGCCAACATGGATTCTGGAGTCACTCTCTGCATATAGGGACACTAAGCACTTCTTATAGACTGCATGTTTGATTGACCATTTATAGGGCTACATTTTGACTTCTCAAAAACTCACACAATACTCAAAGTGTCACTGTTGTCAAAAGAGTCATTCAGTAAATTGCTTTAAAGCTGCCTCGAGTGGGTTTAAACCCATCTCACCTCTCTGTCCATGGAGGTACTGAGAAGGAGCTCTCTGTTGTCCTGAACACACACTGAGCTTATGTTGAACACGATCCTAATGTGGTTCTGGCCCTCTGAGGACGCTCCCAACAGGCTTCACTTCTGCTTGCCTTCCTTGGTGAGGTCCCACATGATCAGCTCACCCCTACACACACGCAGAGGGAAGTTAGTACAGTGTTGGCAAAATGACTTCTCAAAATACTAAGTATTAGCATGTTGCCGACAAATCATATTTATAATGATTAATGGTACTATCCTCAATTATGTTTTCATAGATCATACCCAAAGCAGCTTGACACGACTTGTGATGGCTTGCCCTTGGGCCAGTACACAGTGAGCCAGATTCTCTCCTTGACCGCCAGATCCACCCCTGTCCCTCTTCTCTTCAGGAACGGCAGCTTCATGTTCATCACACCTGACAGAGGAGGGGGACATAATCATCTTTAACTCCAAGAGATGGGACCCTCTTAAAGAGCATACTGCACCAACTCTCAATAGTTGTATGATAACCATTAAAAGCTATGGAGGATGCAGGTCGATAACTCAGTTAGGTTGTCGTCTCACCTTTGCCCTTCAGCGTGCTCCAGATTCTTATGGTCTGGTCCTTGCTCCCAGATGCAAGATAACACCCCTTCTCTGTGCCCTCTGGTTGTTTTTGAAAATATAATTTTTGCAAAAAAAGGGGTAAAATGTCTTCTGTTAACCAGATCTGATGACTACAAATACTGTAGATAGTCTTCTCAGCATGCCATTTGTCACTGACTGAATGCATTCGGTACAGCATCTTCTAACCCACGGTGTTGTTGTTGGGCGTGCTGTAAAGCACCTCTTCATTGGGCAGTGGGGCCCAGGCCAGGGCGTGGATCTTGTCGTCATGGCCACGGAGACGATGCACCACCTCACCCTTCTTACTGATGTCAATCAGCACAATCATGCCATCTTTGTACATGAGAGATTGAGATACATAGCCATTTGGAATGCTTTCCTGGGAAGTCATTTGTCCCTGGTATTTGCAGTGTGTGATGGATGCATTTTAATGGATGCAGTGAAGTACACTTCTCAGCATGAGCAATTACTACAGCTCAGTTGGTAGAGCATGGCGCTTGTAACGCCAAGGTAGTGGGTTTGATTGCCGAGACCACCCACATGTAAAATGTATGCACGCATGACTAAGTCTCTTTAGATAAAAGCATCTGCTAAAAGGCATATATTATTGTGCACGCATGCACCACTAGAGGTTGTATATCTTACCCCACAGCAATATAGTGTCAGTTGTGAGCAGAGCAGGACAGGCAGAAGATATTCCTTGGTTTAAGGAAGAAGCTTTGAGTTTCACCAGTGTTGTACCAGTAGCAGACCACAATGCCTTTCTCATCCCCTGACACCACAGGGTTCTTCTCCCCGGGGGAGCAGTGGAGGGCTGTGATGGTGTTCTGTGGGCCAATGTTGAGACAGTACTTAGATACAATATTTACACTTAGAAGAACTGTATTTTTCCATAAGCAAATTCATCATACCTGGTAGAGACAGACAAGATGGAATCAGCACTATCCTGAAGGTTTCAGAGTGGAACTAAGCTGGTGAGATTTATGCTCCTTTACTATGAGCTTCTCATCTGTGTCCCAGAATTTAACAGTCCCATCATCAGAGGTACTGGCACAAATATGGCTTTGGCTGGCATGCTCTCTCCCACATTCTGAAATTGCATTTTTGTCCCCCCCCAGTTTTATTATTGGAATGTGATACAAAACGAGGCAACGGTGTGCTTTAGGACAATGCAGACGCATCCGAGTGGTCGGGTAGCTTGTTTGGAGTGTTTATAAGACTGGATTAAAAAAATACTATAATAATAATGTATCCCCCCCCCCCGAGACCAGACCACAGATAGAAGAAGGAAAACATTACTAAATAGAGGATCATGGAGGAGGAAGACCTGAGGTTGAGGATGATGTACAGTATATAAATCAGGGATGTGTCGCATTTTTCAATTTGAGAATACATTCAGCTGGTAAAAATATTTCTGGAAAATTATTACTGAAGCTGAATCAATGTCCTGATAAAGTTAGCCTACTGTTACACTAAAAACACCACATTTCTAGTGGGATTTTAGGATGGTTAGATGAAGCCGAATAGTTGCATTTGTTTTCTCATACAGCCAAAACTCAATAGCTCTCACCGCTAGGGTCCATGTGCTTTTTGGTCAATTAATATGACCTATTACATGACAAGATAAAAAAAAGAGTAAAGGGTCATTCCTCGTTTATTTGATTTGAATCTGAAATCAAACAACACATAAACGTTTTTTGTATTTTGTTTAATTGTCTAAAGGAAATATTAAATAAAGAGAAACGGAATAATGATTTGATTATTGAAACGTTGTGTTTTTAATTTTCGGTTCTGTTCAACCCGTGCATCGTACGTTTTGGCCAATTAATAGTCATGGCTTCCTGACAACACAGAAAATGATAAATGGGTCTTTCTTTATGTTTTAGATCTGCATATGTAATCGAATAAACAGATAAGCGTTATTTTATTATATTTTATTTTATGTTTCTCATTCCAATGATTTGATGATTGACAGTCACTGTAGTGGGTCATGTGACCAGTCCTGAGTCCAAATTGGCCTAGATCAGTGAGACAGTCAATCCCACAACTTTTACAACCTTACCGACTAACCAGTAGCCTACATAATTGTGGATAGGTTCTATAACATGCCACCGATCACCACAAGCTTCAGCGCCTACAAGCTTTGACAACATGGCCACATGGGTGAAATTCTGGTGAAATTCGCGCGTCATGACCAATGATCTATACAGTGGTCATGTCATGACCCATGTAAAACAGTTTTTAGTTTAGCCTATGTCAGGATCTGGCCATTTGTGATGAGCCTATATGCTACATCAATAATAGGGTATGATGTAAAAAAATAAATAAAATAAAGAGCTCTGATGAAAAACAATGCGCACGTTGCGCATCGGAGAGTTTCAAAGAACGTGTCATACGCTATAGCTCACGGATAGGTCACCGATGCGCAAGGTGCGTAAAGACCAGGGCCCGGTTTCCCAAAATCATCTTGGTATCTTTAGAAACTATGTTTCTAACAATGAACTTGGCCTTAAGATGCTTTTGGCAAACCGGGCTTTGGGCATCGTTTCCCAGAGCCTTCGTATAGTGTTAAAATCATCATTAAAACCATCTTACGATGCATCTTTAGTAGCAGATGTGTTTCCCATAGCCTCCGTTAGTAACGTGGCTCTTGAAACCCTTGCACATCTATGAGTGATCCAGACCACTCATAGAGCAGCTGAAGTGCACCGTTAGGCTTATTTTCTGCCTTCCCTCACAAGATATAATTCTAAAACAATTTATAAGAGTTTTGTGTAAATAGAAATGATCATACAATAATAAATGTTTCATTTGGGTAATGTATAGGCTCTGAACAAAAATATAAACGCAACATGCAACAATTTCAAAGATTTTACTGAGTTACAGTTCGTAAAAGGAAATCAGTCAATTGAAATAAATTCATTAGGCCCTAATCTATGGATTTCACATGACTGGAATACAGATATGCGTCTGTTGGTCACAGATGCCTTAAAAAAAAGGTAGGGGTGTGGATCAGAAAACCAGTCAGTATCTGGTGTGACCACCATTTGCCTCATGCAGTGCAACACATCTCCTTTGCTGTTGATTGTGGCCTGTGGAATGTTGTCCCACTCTTCTTCAATGGCTGTGCAAAGTTGCTGGATATTGGCGGGAACTGGAACATGCTGTCATACACGTCGATCAAGAGCATCCCAAACGTGCTCAATGGGTGACATGTCTGGTGAGTATGCAGGCCATGGTAGAACTGGGACATTTTCAGCTTTCAGGAATTGTGTACAGATCCTTGCGACATGGGGCCGCACATTATCATGCTGAAACATGAGGTGATGGCGGCGGATATATGGCACGACAATGTGCCTTAGGATCCCGTCACGGTATCTCTGTGCATTTAAATTGCCATCGATAAAATGCAATTATGTTCGTTGTCTGTAGCGTATGCCTGCCCATACCATAACCCCACCGCCACCATGGGGCATTCTGTTCACAATGTTGACATCAGCAAACCACTCGCCCACACGATGCCAAACACGCTGTCTGCCATCTGCCTGGTACAGTTGAAACCGGGATTCATCCATGAAGAGCACACTTCTCCAGCATGCCAGTGGCCATTGAAGGTCAGCATTTGCCCACTGAAGTCGGTTAGACCCCGAACTGCATTCAGGTCAAGACCCTGGTGAGGACGACGAGCATGCAGATGAGCTTCCCTGAGACGGTATCTGACAGTTTGTGCAGTAGGGGTGTAACGATCCATCTACTACATCGATGTATCGATTTATATTCCTATGATCCAACTACATCGATCTGTGCTCGGCGAGTTGGCCTTTTGGACAACATATATCAATCTAACATCGTTTTAAAATGTAATAAATCGATTGTATTGATACTAGGAAATAACCCATTGGATTTAAGCACGTCAGACTTTATATGGATGTTTTTTCTTAGCACTTTTAATGATAAAGGCTTTAAACATTACTCGATTCAGTCTGCCTATCCGTGACATCATCGCCCCGCGCCAGCAGCAGCGCAAAGGCGCAAAGACAACAAAACATAGCATGGCGGACGACAGAGGAGAAGCCGACGAGCGAGAAATTATCAAGCCACCATTGCGGTCCAGTGTGTGGAAACACTTTGGCTTTTGCAAAGACGGAGATGTTCTAAATAAGTCGCTCGCTGTTTGTAGGATATGTAAAGGTCAAGTAAAGTACAATGGCAACATGACAAATCTCTCCAACCACCTACTAAGGCGCCATGGGATTTCACACAACACCGACCGTCCAGGCACCTCTTGCAGCGTTCCCGCTGCTACAGCAGCGAAAGGTAAAGTCAACTCTGCAGAAGCCTCAGGTCTCGCCTGCATGTTTAGTCAGAGACTAGGCCAAAACTCAGCTCGGGCGAAAAACATCACGGCAACAATTGCCAAGTTTATCTGCAAAGACATGCGACCCTACAGTGTGGTTGAAAATCCGGGATTCCGTGAAATGATTCAAACATTGGAGCCAAGGTACACAATACCAAGCCGACCACACTTCTCAGAAAAGGTTATTCCTGCATTGTACGAAAGTACTAAGAATGATGTGAAGCTGTCGCTTTCTCAAGCTGAACGAGTAGCGATAACGACAGATGGCTGGACGTCATGCTCAAATCAAGGGTATGTGACAATTACCTCTCATCACATTGATCCGGAGTGGAAAATGAAGACCTTTGTTCTGCTAACCAGAGTTTTAAATGAAGCCCATACTGGTAAAAATATTGGCGCGTTACTGCGTGAAGCCTGCATGGAGTGGAAAATCTACGACAAGAATCCTGCCATTGTCACAGATAACGCCAGGAATATGATTGTGGCCGGTGCAGAAGCCCAGTTCAGTCCACACATTACCTGCTTCGCACATACACTCAACCTTGCCTCGCAGAAGGGTTTGGGGGTGGACCGTGCTTCCAGGTTGTTGGGGAAAGTGCGAAAAATTGTTGGATATTTTCACCGCAGCCCGATTGCATGTCACGCCCTACAGGAAAAACAAACTCTGATGGATTTACCAAAACATAAACTGATCCAAGACATAATCACCAGATGGAACAGTTCATTCGAAATGCTTGAACGTTTTTTGGAACAACAGCCAGCTATAATGGCAACTCTGATGTCCAAGGATCTACGAAAGGGGGTCACAGATGTAGGCACGCTGAGTGAGAGTGATATTGCCAACATGGATGACATTGTTCAGTTGATGGGTCCTGTCAAAATGGCAACCACTGTGATGTGTGAAGAAGACCAGCCAACTCTCTCTGTAATTGCTCCTCTTCAAGCAAAACTGCTGAAACACCTACAGCCATGCGAAGACGACTCAACCCTGGTTGCAGAGATTAAGAGGGTGATGGCCAGTGACCTCTCCACACGCTACAGAGGCACCCAAGATGCTCTCAACATAGGTAATTAATTTGGAGTCTTAATTAAAATCAACTTGGTTAATATTTTAGGTTATTAGACTGTATTAATTTGTAAAATGCCACACCTTTGCGTTTTCAAGTTTGAATTTGAGTTGTTTTTTCATATGGAAAAGTAAACAAGATATCTGCAATACAATTCTTAGTTCATGGTGGCTTTACATCATCACTGTGCCACATTTCTTTTAAACATACTAAAGTTTAATCTTCTGATTATTTTGTGTATGAGGAGGTGGTCATCACTTGCAATTTCAGGTCAACTTAATTTAATAATGCAATGAATGCAATATTCTTGTTCTTTAAACAGCATCAGCGTTGGACCCGCGATTTAAAGAACTGCCCTACCTGGAAAAAGAGGACAGAGAACAGGTCTACACAAAACTGGTTTTTGAGGCAGAAGTGTCCCACCAGGTAACTCTTCTCTCCTCTTTCCTCTGCTCTTTTCTCTTCTCCCCTTTCATTTGTCCTCTCTCAAATCTCATCTGTTCTTTATCTTCCTCTAAATTTATGTGTGCAGTATTACAGAGCAGAAATTTGAACAGTTCACACATTCTTACATCAATAGATGCAAGCAATGGGAAATCAGGAGGAAGACGAGGGAAGCTCAAGCACAAAGCTGTCAGGATTCAATGAAGAGACCACAGGTGTGTTTCATGTGATACCAATAAAAGATTGTTGTTGTTTTGTATTAATGAGAAACATGACTATATTTTGAAATATATTTCTTATATTGTAGCTCCAAATGAGTCACCTCCTTGTAAGAAGAAAGCCTTAGATGCGCTGTTTGGCGATTCCTTCACCCAAAGAGAAAGAAAATCCACAAGCGAGACAGCCAGAGCAGAGGTGTTAAGGTACCGAGCAAAAGATGCGTTGCCTTTGACTGAAAATGCCATGAAGTGGTGGAGATCTCAGGAGAAAGAGCTACCTGTACTTTCCACCCTTGCTAAACGGTACCTGTGCATTCCAGGCACCAGTGTGCCAGCAGAACAAGTTTTTAGTACTGCTGGCGACATAGTGAACGCACAGAGAAGTGTTCTGCGGCCAGATCATGTTGATCAGTTGATATTTTTGAAAAAAAATCTGTAGTCATTGAAGAGTAGCCTAGTAGGTTACACTTGATCTTTTGTTGAATATTGTTTGTTTATTAAAATGAGAGTAGTAGCAGGTTCATCCACTGCTCATTCAACCTGAAGAAATGTTGGTTGCACTTTATTTTTGATATTAATACTGTATTTGTATTGTAATGTTGAAAAACAAAAGCAGAAGTAGCAGGTAAACCTACTGTTAATTCAACCTGAAGAGATGTTGGTTGCACTTTATTTTTGATATTAATATTGAATATTTTCATGTTGAAAAACAAAAGCAGAAGTAGCAGGTAAACCTACTCTTTATTCAACCTGAAGAGATGTTGGTTGCACTTTATTTTTGATATTAATATTGTAATATTTTTATGTTGAAAAACAAAAGCAGAAGTAGCAGGTAAACCTACTGTTGAAATGTTGGTTGCACTTACTGTACTTTTATTGAAAATGTATTGAATATTGAAAATGAGATCAGACAATTTTAACTTCCTGTTAATTCAACCTAAAGTGTTGTTTGCACTTTATTCAAATAAAATGTGAATGCATTTGCCATTCATTGTTGTTTACTTGTTTATTTATATTCATAATTAATTGATACCTGATTCCATTACAAGAAACAGGAATCTAGGAAACTTCACCTGCACTGTCCAGTATCCAGGTATTTATTTCAGTCACACTGGTTGAATTTTTTGGCTAAAAGGTTACTGAATCGATTTCAAGTCACTGAATCGTTTCGGATCGTATCGTTCTAAATGAACCAATATCGTCCTTGAATCGTATCGACAACCACGAATCGTGATACAAATCGAATCGTTGTTAAAACGAATCGTTACACCCCTATTGTGCAGACATCTTTCGGTTGTGCAAACCACAGTTTCATCAGCTGTCCGGGTGGCTGGTCTCATACGATCCCGCAGGTGAAGAAGCCGGATGTGGAGGTCCTAGGCTGCCGTGGTTACATGTGGTCTGCGGTTGTGAGGCCGGTTGGACGTACACATTCTCTAAAATGACATGACAAGGTGGCTTACGATAGAGAAATTAACATTAAATTATCTGGCAACAGCTCCGGTGGACATTCCTGCAGTCAGCATGCCAATTGCACGCTCCCTCAAAACTTGAGACATCTGTGGCATTGTGTTGTGTGACAAAACTGCAAATTTTAGAGTGGCCTTTTATTGTCCCCAGCACAAGGTGCACTTGTGTAATGATCATGCTGTTTAATCAGCTTCTTGATATGCCACACCTGTCAGGTGGATGGATTATCTTGGCAAAGGAGAAATGCTCACAAACAGGGATGTAAACACATTTGAGCACAACATCTGAGAGAAATAAGCTTTTTGTATGTATGGAACATTTCTGGGATCTTTTATTTCAGCTCATGAAACATGGGACCAACACTTTACATGTTGCATTTATATTTTTGTTCAGTGTCATATTTGAAATGGGTATTTGTAACATTTTGTCAAGATTAGTTTTAACCCAAGCTAAATCTTATCCAGTACAAATTGGAAAAACCTGGAACACTATAAGCGCCAAGCCATTGTAAGACATCAGCAGAACAACAATAATACAGTATACTGTATGGCTGCTATTCAGCAGATTGTTACTCTCCAAGATAACCCGCCGCGCAGTCCGTTGGTGTATATAAATGCGCATATTCTCAACAACCTGAGCCCGTTGCACTCACAATGATGGGCAAAAATATAGAATAAATGATAGTCAGACTGCTCGACCTCGTGTCCCCCTCAATCAGCCAACCAACCCGCTGCAACTTTGCGCTGAGTGCTGAGGTGCAGCTTCTAACAGCCTTATACTTTTACGCAGTGGGGAGTTTTCTCCAGGTCCTTGGGGATGGACACGTCCTCAGATTATTATTATTTTTTAAATGAAAAAACAAAATGTGTGCAGTAGAGGGTTAGTTATTGTATATATTTGCGGGCTAAAAGGAAACCGACAGATATTCATTTTATTGATAAGTTTATTTGGCAGGTACAAATAAGCTCATTTCCAACTGTAGTCCCTAAAACATCTACATTTTACATTTTAGTCATTTAGCAGACGCTCTTATCCAGAGCGACTTACAGTTAGTGAGTGCATACATTTTCATACTGGCCCCCCGTGGGCCAGACATAGGTGAACATCTAGACATGGAAACATTATATACAAAACAGAAAAACATAAATACATCATAGAGTTAAAAAAAAACAGAGATCAGGACATAACACAGAAGTCAAAACATTGTGGTGCAGTGTGCTAAAGTACTGTGGAGGAAAGAAGACAACCGGGGTTCAAATCTTAAAATTAATCAACATTACATGACGAAAATAGATTATGGTGTTATTTATTTTCATTCATAATAACTAATCTGAAAAATGTATAGGTCTCCGTTTCACATGAAATGTGGGCTATTAGTCGTGTTTGCTTATGACGCAAGCGGCATCGATTTCAGCACCAGGGAACTGGACAGCTCCCCCAACAGAATCGTGAAAAACCTAATGTGCCCCCAACGACACTCTTAGCTGTCGCTCTTACAGTTTCACTCTATGTGCTTGTTTGCGAAACACTTAAAAAGTTGGATAGTAAATAACGATGTATTTGGTACAACCGTCGTAATGCTTAAAGGGGCAATCAGCAGTAGAAACAATAACAAAGCGGAACTCCCACCCCTGGTTCGGTAAAAAGCTAAAGGATGGAGCTGGAGAAATTATACCAGTCTCAAATTAATAGACAGGGCTTTGGATGCAAGGACTGACCATCCATGTTGTCAAAATTCTGTTTTTAGCCATGTTTTAAAGCTAGTGTTTGTGGTATCTGAACAAATTATGACTTTGCTAATGGTTGCAAATGGTCTTAGAGGATGTTGACTTAGCTTAAGGGAGCATCTGGAGAGTAGTTCTATAGGGGCACCCTAAAGCAGAGGAAGTCTGTTAGGTGGAGTCCTGGGATTGGTCTGTAGGGGAAAACACCCATATCAGGTTACATAGGATATATACTATGGTTTGGGACAAAGGACGGGGAGAATAACATATTAGAGATTGGAGCCGGTTATTCTCCAGATATCGGCAGATATCTGTAAATTGACGCTGGAATCCTTTGATATAATAAACCTTTATAATCAAAGTACAGTGTCAGCGGATTTCCTTGTTCTCACAGCATAATTAGCATCGTTTTCTCGACACTACATGTTTGTTTAGATGTTTTGTTCACAAACCGAATAAAGCAAGCGTATATTTTGGGTTCCGATGGGGTACTCATGATGCATTTACAAGTTATATTCTTTAAGAATCAATGGGTACATATAATTAATGTATAAATCCCAAAATTGATGTGGTAACTGCTGATTGCCCCTGTAAGTTACATCACAACTGGGAAACTAGGCCCTGATCAGTCGTCTCTCATGGACTGTCACCTCCAGTGTTCTCCAGACAGTCCCGGGGAAAGTGCCTCACACTTCGAAAACCAAATTGGCAATGAGGTAGGCTAGGCTATGGTTTACAATGCTTATTTTTCCAATTATGTAGGCTACTATGCCGTTGCAGGGGCACATAGTGGCTCGCCATATGATGGAGAAAAAGTATCCTACGCCTACAAGTGGATATCGAACAACGTAAAACGGCCTTTCCTCTGCATCTCTCTGCGCTGCTCTTTCTTTGACAACCAGCAGCTGTTTTGTAGAATTCCACGCTTCCCGAATTTCCAGCTATTTTGCTATTGCCCCGCATCTGTGACACAGATGGAGCAAGATATTAGGCCTAGGCCTATGTGATCAGAGGTGTCAGATAAATTACTTCCCAACGATTTCACAAGTTATGGTATTTTTGCAATATTGTGGGGCAAATGTTTCATGGAAATACACGTTACTTTGACTGGACAATAGCGTACGATTCGATTAAGCTACATATTAATAGGCCTACGGTAGCCTATAGTTTATAATAGAGGACAGGGTTTATGCAGTATTGCATGGTGTCCGTCTAAATAGCCTACCAGTAGTTTCGGTCAAGCTTTAGGCCTAATTGCGTCCATAGGCCTATTGACTGTGGATCTGTCCCGCTGGACTCAAAGGCTACTTGAGCTCACTTACCCCAAAGTTTGAGGTAGGCCTAAGTTAGCAGGGCTAGAGAGCGTTGTCTGGAAGGCTGCTGTCACGCGTAGTAGTGGCATTCTGAGATTCAAGGTGAAGATCCGTGTCTGGGTGTTGGAGAGGCAGCCTGTTCGCTCATTCGTTGGTCGACATCCTCCATATTAGGCTAGCAGGCAATGCGGAGACTGGAGGGACAACGAACAGTTAGGTATACAAGTCAACAGGATGACATATAGCCTAAATAACTCACGCTGTATTAGTAGGTAGGTTCGGAAATGACCATGTCTCAACAGCAGAGCTGGATAGCTTTGTATCCTGTAGCCTCCCTCTTCCGTCTCTCGTCCTGGGCTCCGAGCAGAGGTCATGTTTCTCCTCCCCGGAGTTACGCGCCTCTGTTTCGAAACACCGCCTTTTAATACAGGTAACCAGCCAATGTAGAAATGTCAGATGGAGGTCTGCTGACAAAACTTCCCTGTCGAGACCTACAGAGTGAACAAGCTCTCCAAAACAATAGCACTGCCTATCTCAATTACTTAGGCTAAGTCTCTATAATAGTGGCTATAATTGTCTCGCCCGTTGCCTCTCATCCAGAACACTCTACACCTGCGTCTTTTTATCAACGCTGTCCAGGACCCTGAACCGGTCAGAATACAGGTAAAACAGGTCAGTGCCAATTAGAGGCCAGTGCCTGAGATGATAAACAAATTGGTTATAAGCAAGCCTATAGCGCACACGTTTTGTTCATGTAACGCCTCCACATATTTGCATTATAAATGTCATAATGAGCGGACATATAGGAGCTTATTACAGGCCTAAATATATGATCTGAGGCTGTTCGGACTTAATAAGGGATTACCATGGAGAAGCCCAAGAATACCGCAAAGACGCATCAAACCATATAGTGGCACCCTTTTGTATTTTTATTTATTACGGATCCCCATTAGCAGCTGCCAAGGCAGCAGCTACTCTTCCTGGGGTCCAATCACAATTGACATACAATAAAACAATACATAACACAACACATTATTACACACTACTCTACCATAACATATTTACAATACATAATCAATAATACAGCAAAATAACAATATTAAAATGTGTGTGTGTATAGTGTGTGTGTTAGCATGTGTTTGCAAATGCTGTGTGTGTGCCTGTGTGTATGTGTGTGTGTCTCTTCATAGTCCGCGCTGTTCCATAAAGTGCAATTTTATCTGTTTTTAAATCTGATTTTACTGCTTGACTGAGTTACATGATGTGGAATAGAGTTCCATGTAGTCATGGCTCTATATAGTACTGCACGTTTCCCGTAGTCTGTTCTGGACTTGGGGACAGTGAAGAGACCTCTGGTGGCATGTCTCATGGGGTATGCATGGGTGTCCGAGCTGTGTGCCAGCATTTCAAACAGACAGCTCGGTACATTCAGCTTGTCAACACCTCTTAAAAAACAAGCAGTGATGAAGTCAATCTCTCTTCCACTCTAAGCCAGGAGAGACTAACATGCATGTCATTAATGTTCAAATCAAATCAAATCAAATGTTATTTGCCACATGCGCCAAATACAACAGGTGTAGATATTACCGTGAAATGCTTACTTGCAGCCCTTAACCAACAATGCATTTATTTCTTAATAAAAAAGTAAAATAAAACAACAACAACAACAAAAAAGTGTTGAGAAAAAAAGAGCAGAAGTAAAATAAAATAACAGTAGAAAGGCTATATACAGGGTACAAGTGCAGAGTCAATGTGTGGGGGAACCGGCTAGTTGAGGTAGTTGAGGTAATATGTACATGTGGGTAGAGTTAAAGTGACTATGCATAAATAATTAACAGAGTAGCAGCAGCGTAAAAAGATGGGGTGGGGGTGCAAATAGTCCGGGTAGCCATGATTAGCTGTTCAGGAGTCTTATGGCTTGGGGGTAGAAGCTGTTGAGAAGCCTTTTGGACCTAGACTTGGCGCTCCGATACCGCTTGCCGTGCGGTAGCAGAGAGAACAGTCTATGACTAGAGTGGCTGGAGTCTTTGACAATTTTGAGGACCTTCCTCTGACACCGCCTGGTATAGAGGTCCTGGATGGCAGGAAGCTTGGCCCCAGTGATGTACTGGGCCGTACGCACTTCCCTCTGTAGTGCCTTGCGGTCGGAGGCTGAGCAGTTGCCATACCAGGCGGTGATGCAACCAGTCAGGATGCTCTCGATGGTGCAACTTTTTGAGGATCTGAGGACCCATGCCAAATCTTTTCAGTCTCCTGAGGGGGAATAGGCTTTGTCGTGCCCTCTTCACAACTGTCTTGGTGTATTTGGACCATGATAGTTCGTTGGTGATGTGGACACCAAGGAACTTGAAGCTCTCAACCTGTTCCACTACAGCCCTGTTGATGAGAATGGGGGCGTGCTCAGTCCTCTTTTTTTCCCTGCAGTCCACAATCATCTCCTTTGTCTTGGTCACGTTGAGGGAGAGGTTGTTATCCTGGCACCACACGGCCAGGTCTCTGACCTCCTCCCTATAGGCTGTCTCATCGTTGTCGGTGATCAGGCCTACCACTGTTGTGTTGTTGGCAAACTTAATGATGGTGTTGGAGTCGTGCCTGGCCATGCAGTCATGGGTGAACAGGGAGTACAGGAGGGGACTGAGCATGCACCCCTGAAGGGCCCCCGTGTTGAGGATCAGCGTGGCAGATGTGTTGTTACCTACCCTTACCACCTGGGGGCGGCCCATCAGGAAGTCCAGGATCCAGTTGCAGAGGGAGGTGTTTAGTCCCAGGATCCTTAGCTTAGTGATGAGCTTTGAGGGCACTATGGTGTTGAACGCTGAGCTGTAGTCAATGAATAGCATTCTCACGTAGGTGTTCCTCTTGTCCAGGTGGGAAAGGGCAGTGTGGAGTGCAATAGAGATTGCATCATCTGTGGATCTGTTGGGGCGGTATGCAAATTGGAGTAGGGTCTAGGGTTTCTGGGATAATGGGATAATGTTAGCTCTCCATGTACTTTTAACATCCAGCCGTGCTTCCCTGTTCTGAGCCAACTGCAATTTTCCCAAGTCCCTCTTTGTGTCACCTGACCACACTAGGGCCTGTATGACCTGCCCTGGTGATAGTGTTGTTAAGAAGGCAGAGCAGCACTTAATTATGGACATACTTCTCCCCATCTTAACTACTGTTGTATCAATATGCTTTGACCATGACAGTTTACAATCCAGGGTTACTCCAAGCAGTTTAGTCACCTCAACTTGCTCAATTTCCACATTATTCATTACGAGATGTAGTTGAGGTTTAGGGTTTAGTGAATGATTTGACCCAAATACAGTGCTTTTAGTTTTGGAAATATTTAGGACTAACTTATTCCTTGCCACCCATTCCGAAACTAACTGCAGCTCTTTGTTAAGTGTTGCAGTTATTTCAGTTGCTGTAGCAGCTGACGTGTATAGTGTTGAGTCATCCGCATACATATACATTACTGGCTTTACTCAAAGCCAATGGCATGTTGTTAGTAAAGATGGAAAAAAGTAAGGTGCCCAAACAGCTGCCCTGGGGAATTCCTGATTCAACCCAAATTAAGTTTGAGAGGCTTCCATTAAAGAACACCCTCTGTGTTCTGTTAGACAAGTAACTCTTTATCCACATTATAGCAGGGGGTGTAAAGCGATAACACATACGTTTTTCCAGCAGCAGACTATGATCGATAATGTCAAAAGCCGCACTGAAGTCTAACAAAACAGCCCCCACAATCTTTTTATCATCAATTTCTCTCAGCCAATCATCAGTCATTTGTGTAAGTGCTGTGCTTGTTGAATGTCCTTCTCTATAAGCATGCTGAAAGTTTGTTGTCAATTTGTTTACTGTAAAATAGCATTGTATCTGGTCAAACACAATTTTTTCCAATAGTTTAATAAGGGTTGGTAACAGGCTAATTGGTCGGATATTTGAGCCAGTAAAGGGGGCTTTACTATACTTAGGTAGCGGAATGACTTTTGCTTCCCTCCAAGCCTTGGTGGGCTTAAATTAGTGGGCTTAAATTGAAAATATGGCAAATGGGAGTGGCAATATCGTCCACTATTATCCTCAGTAATTTTCCATCCAAGTTGTAAGACCCATGTGGCTTGTCATTGTTAATAGACAACAATAATTGTTTCACCTCTTCCACACTCACTTTACGGAATTCAAAATTACAATGCTTGTCTTTCATAATTTGGTCAGATATACTTGGATGTGTAGTGTCAGCAATTGTTGCTGGCATGTCATGCCTAAGTTTGCTAATCTTACCAATGAAAAAAGTATTAAAGTAGTTAGCAATATAAATTGGTTTTGTGATGAATGAGCCATCTGATTCAATGAATGATGGAGCTGAGTTTGCCTTTTTTCCCATAATTTCATTTAAGGTGCTCCAAAGCTTTTTACTATCATTCTTTATGTCATTTATCCTTGTTTCATAGTGTTGTTTCTTCTTCTTTTTATTCAGTTTTGTCACATGATTTCTCAATTTGCAATACGTTTGCCAATCGGTTGTGCAGCCAGACTTATTTGCCATTCCTTTTACCTCATCCCTCTCATCCCTCTCAACCATACAATTTTTCAATTCCTCATCAATCCACGGGGATCTAACACTTTTTACAGTCATTTTCTTAATGGGTGCATGCTTATTAGTAACTGAAATAAGCTATTTCATAAATGTGTCAAGTGCAGTGTCTGTTTGCTCCTCATTACACACCACAGACCAACATATATTCTTTACATCAACAACATAGGAATCAGTACAAAACGTCCTAGCTTACGGACGGTAAATCATATGATCTATGAATTTGTTTCAATGCAATTTTGTTTAAATATAGGCCTATAGAAATTTGTAACAAAATTACATTGTCACAAAATAGCTTAACATTATTTAGCCCATCCAACGATGAAATAGCCTATAGGCCTACAGTGAGGGAAAAAAGTATTTGATCCCCTGCTGATTTTGTACGTTTGCCCACTGACAAAGAAATTATCAGTCTTTAATTGTAATGGTAGGTTTCTTTGATCAGTGAGAGACAGAATAACAACGAAAAAATCCAGAAAAACGCATGTCAAAAATGTTATAAATTGATTTGCATTTTAATGAGGGAAATAAGTATTTGACCCCCTCTCAATCAGAAAGATTTCTGGCTCCCAGGTGTCTTTTATACAGGTAACGAGCTGCGATTAGGAGCACACTCTTAAAGGGAGTGCTCCTAATCTCAGTTTGTTACCTGTATAAAAGACACCTGTCCACAGAAGCAATCAATCAATCAGATTCCAAACTCTCCACCATGGCCAAGACCAAAGAGCTCTCCAAGGATGTCGGGGACAAGATTGTAGACCTACACAAGGCTGGAATGGGCTACAAGACCATCACCAAGCAGCTTGGTGAGAAGGTGACAACAGTTGGTGCGACTATTCGCAAATGGAAGAAACACAAAATAACTGTCAATCTCCCTCGGCCTGGGGCTCCATGCAAGATCTCACCTCATGGAGTTGCAATGATCATGAGAACGGTGAGGAATCAGCCCAGAACTACACGGGAGGATCTTGTCAATGATCTCAAGGCAGCTGGGACCATAGTCACCAAGAAAACAATTGGTAACACACTACGCCGTGAAGGAATGAAATCCTGCACCGCCCGCAAGGTCCCCCTGCTCAAGAAAGCACATATACAGGCCCGTCTGAAGTTTGCAAATGAACATCTGAATGATTCAGAGGAGAACTGGGTGAAAGTGTTGTGGTCAGATGAGACCAAAATGGAGCTCTTTGGCATCAACTCAACTCGCCGTGTTTGGAGGAGGAGGAATGCTGCCTATGACCCCAAGAACACCATCCCCACCGTCAAACATGGAGGTGGAAACATTATGCTTTGGGGGTGTTTTTCTGCTAAGAGGACAGGACAACTTCACCGCATCAAAGGGACGATGGACGGGGCCATGTACCGTCAAATCTTGGGTGAGAACCTCCTTCCCTCAGCCAGGGCATTGAAAAGGGGTGATGGATGGGTATTCCAGCATGACAATGAGCCAAAACACACGGCCAAGGCAACAAAGGAGTGGCTCAAGAAGAAGCACATTAAGGTCCTGGAGTGGCCTAGCCAGTCTCCAGACCTTAATCCCATAGAAAATCTGTGGAGGGAGCTGAAGGTTCGAGTTGCCAAATGTCAGGCTTGAAACCTTAATGACTTGGAGAAGATCTGCAATGAGGAGTGGAACAAAATCTCTCCTGAGATGTGTGCAAACCTGGTGGCCAACTACAAGAAACTTCTGACCTCTGTGATTGCCAACAAGGGTTTTGCCACCAAGTACTAAGTCATGTTTTGCAGAGGGATCAAATACTTATTTCCCTCATTAAAATGCAAATCAATTTATAAGATGCGTTTTTCTGGATTTTTTTGTTGTTATTCTGTCTCTCACTGTTCAAATAAACCTACCATTAAAATTATAGACTGATCATGTCTTTGTCAGTGGGAAAACGTACAAAATCAAATACTTTCTTTCCTCACTGTATGTCGCCTGTCTGCTGTGGGCATAGGCTCTAAATCAGCCTCAAGAAGGCTGTTTTATTGCTATTAAAATATAGGTTGTGATAGCTGTAAGCCTAATTGTTATTTTAATGTATTTGTCCAGTAGGCTAGTGGAATTTTGGTTACATGTAGGCCTATTGGTATGACGATAAAGAACTGAACATCAAAATGTAGAGCATTTCCCCAAAATACATGTCTTGTTTTTGGCTTCAAAGACAATAACCATTGTAGACTATAACAAATGTGCATTGTCATACAGTGACAGAATGATAATTGAGATAATGCAAATAATTAATGATTACCTAGTTGGGCTAACTTTTTTAACTTCTTGCTGTAGGCCTACATCATCATCATCATCTGCCTGCATCCCTACCTGTACCTTACCTGCCTCTGGTATAATGCATTTCCACCTCTCACTCTATCAGGCTTGCTTGTCCATCTTCCTGAATTAAATGTAGATACTCTAACAGATCAATCTTGCTGTTTATCTTTTGTATATAATGAGCACCCAATAATATCAGACAGAGACAAGCTGGCTTGGTGAAAAAATTTCGCGGGCTGCCTCCGCATTGACTACTATGTTGCAATATTCATATTCTCGGAGTAATCTTGTTGATACAAAATGTTTTAATATTCTCAGAGCCACCTCGTTCGTTGATACAATGTTTCAATATTCTCAGAAACACCTGGTTGATGCAATGCTTCAATATTCGCAGAATGTTTCCCTTCCCTGGCGAATAATGTAGACAGGCTAATACAACAATGAGCTGGGCGCACACATAAGGAACATCTCTGAATGCAGAGCAACAATTTTGGTGGGAAGCGCAAGAGACAATTACACTGTCATAGTACAATGTACGCACCATTACACAAGGATGACTTCCTATAGCCTATAGCAGGGGGTCTGCAAACTTTTTCATATGAGTGACAATTTATCCTACAATTTCTAAAGATCTGCGTGCCAGTTATGATTTTCATATAAGCATTGTAGGCAACTCAACTGTGCACAGAAAATGTCTAACTACCCACAAACTGAATAGCCTAATTCTAAAAGTTGGCTACTAGACAGAGACGCTGTCCATTCAGCCACACCCCACGGAGCTCCACTATGCCTACCTGTACGGAGGCACTGCCCATTCAGTTGTGGAGAATTACAGGCGCGCCCTTAATGTGTAGATTTAACCCTCCCGTTGTCCTAGGGTCAAAATGACCTGCCACTGTGTTGAACCAACTTTATAAAATTTTTATATTTTTGGGATCATTTGTGAGAAGGAGGTAGTGAGACTTTAAAGAAAGTATCACTGCCTCCTTCTCACAAATGATCCAAAAAATATAAAAATTAAATAAAGTTGGTTCAACACAGTGGCGTGTCATTTTGACCCTAGGACAACGGGAGGGTTAAGATTCTCCTTGGTCGAGTTTGTTGAGTAGTATATTGTACACGCCATTCCAAAGACCTTTAAATCTAATATAAACCTAATATTGTGGTGATAAATGTCTGGTGGACATTTTTGTTTGTTTTTGCTGTTCTCCAAATAGCATTTTAGAGTAAAAACATTATGTAGAAGTACAGTAAATGAGCTTCAACTGGTGGGTGTATTTCTACACACCCCACTTTGCCATACCCTAGGTTTAGCTGAACTGATGGCTTATAGTTTAACACCATCTGCTCTAATTCGCTCACGAAACAGTAATCGAAGAATATCTAAATGCATATTCCTATGAAACTGATTGAGATCAGTGGCGCAGTGGTCTAAGGCACTGCATCGCAGTGCTAGCTGTGCCACTAGAGATCCTGGTTCGAATCCAGGCTCTGCTGTAGCCGGCCGCAACCGGGAGACCAATGGGGCGGCGCACAATTGGCCCAGCGTCGTCCAGGGTAGGGGAGGGAATGGCAGGCAGGGAGGTAGCTCAGTTGATAGAGCATGGTGTTTGCAACGCCAGGGTTGTGGGTTCGTTTCCCACGGGGGGCCAGTATGAAAATAATAATGTATGCACTAACTGTAAGTCGCTCTGGATAAGAGCGTCAGCTAAATGACGTAAATGTAAATGTAAAAATGATTGGCATGCAGACCAGTGCTTGACTTGGACTGAAATAGGTTCCTGTGTGGTGAGATAACTTGATCGGTTGGAATAAGGCGATACGAGTGCTTATTTCAAAGAGCGCTCTGTAAGCCATGCCCCAGTGGACAGAGTTTGTTGACAAAAAGACCATGGGACGCCTTTTCACACAGAGATGTATTTGTCAAAGGTCCGCGGTTGTTCTGTGTAAACTATGCGATTATATTGGAGACAGGTTTATAGCAGTGAATGTCATCTATTAATTTACTGTTATAGTATTTCTAAATTGCAGCCATATCAGCCAGGGAAACTAATTGTTCTCACTTTATGATAGAACATTGAGATGTTTCTGCCTGACTGTGGCGCTGTCACGAATACCGCCGAGGCTGCTCCTCCTCCTTGTTCGGGCAGGCTTCGGCGTTCGTCGTCCCCGGAGTACTAGCTGCCACCGTTTTATGTTTTCGATGTTTGTTTTGTCATGTCTAGTTTAGTGCACCTGTTTCGTATTCTGTCATGATTATGTCACCTATAAGTTTCCCTGTGTTATGTTTTGTAGTTGTGTGTTATTGTCCGCCTGTCGTTTGTTTCGAGGTTCGGTACTTTTGTTTGTGAGTGTTTTTACACAATTCGCGTATTAGTTCGCCTTCGGTGTTTCGAGGCCATTTATTTTGTATGTTGTTCAATTACTTCAGTAATGAACACCCTGCGCCGATGGGAGAGAGGAGGCTTGCCCACACCTCCTCCTTCCTTACCACCACCATCGGTCAGCCCCACCATACCAGCTCCGGAGTCCAGTGGGATTCGGCTCTCGCTCCCGAGGGCATATGATGGCACCGCAGCCGGGTGTCAGGGGTTCCTCCTTCAAGTGGAACTCTACCTGGCAACCATACACCCGGCGCCCTCGGGATACGAGAGCGTTTCCGCCCTCATCTCCTGTCTCTCCGGCAAGGAGTTGGAGTGGGCCAATGCCGAATGGAGGGGAATAGACGCCACCACCATCAGCTACGCGGAGTTCTCCCGCCGCTTCAGGGCTGTTTTCGATCATCCCCCTGAGGGTAAAGCGGCGGGGGAGTGTCTGTTCCACCTTCGACAGGGGAAGAGGAGCGCACAGGAGTTCGCCCTGGACTTCTGGACTCTAGCGGCGGATGCGGGGTGGAATGAGAGGGCCCTCATCGACCACTATCGGTGTAGCCTGCGTGAGGACGTTCGACGAGAGTTGGCCTGCAGGGACACCAATCTAACCTTCGACCAGTTGGTGGACATGTCAATCTGTCTGGATACCCTGCTGGCCACCCGCGGACGTCCAGAGTTGGGGCCGTCCATTCCATCCCCCAGCACCTCCGAGGCGAGCCCTATGGAGCTCGGGGGTGCTGGCGCTAGAGAGAGGAGGAGAGAGATTCCGAGGGAGGCCGTCCCCTGCACCAACTGTGGTCGTAGAGGACACACTGCGGCTAGGTGCTGGGGAGGGTCTCCAGGGGTTCGAGGCAACAGGTCGCGCACTGGGGAGTCATTCCAGGTGAGTAGGCGCCCAACTCACCCAGAGCTCTCTGTTGTTCACTTTTGTATACCTGTAGTATTTCCTCAGGTTGCATCTCAGTCCCAGCATAAGGCGCTAGTCGATTCAGGCGCAGCTGGGAATTTCATTGATCATAATTTTTGTGTGAGGGATTCCCCTCCTGCCCGTTGATGCACCCTTCCCTATCCATGCCCTAGATAGCCGTCCGTTGGGATCTGGGTTGATTAGGGAGGTCACAGCGCCACTTAAGATGAGGACGCAGGGGGGTCATGAAGAGATTATTCAGTTGTATCTGATCGACTCTCCTGCGTATCCCGTGGTACTGGGGCTTCCTTGGTTAATCACCCATGACCCCACCATTTCGTGGCAACAGAGGGCTCTCAAGGAGTGGTCTGACCAGTGTGTCGGGCGATGTTTAGGTGTTTCCGTAGGGGCGACCACGGTGGAGAGTCCGAACCAGGTGCCCGCAATGCACATTCCCCCCGAGTATAAGGATTTGGCACTCGTGTTCAGCAAGACTAGGGCGACGCGATTGCCACCTCATAGACGGGGAGATTGTGCGATAGATCTCTTGGCGGAGCCATGTGTATCCCTTGTCTCAAGAGGAGACGGCGGCTATGGAGACATACATAGCCGAGTCTCTGAGACAGGGATACATACGGCCCTCCACTTCCCCTGTGTCCTCGAGTTTCTTTTTTGTGAAGAAAAAGGATGGAGGGTTGCGCCCGTGTATTGATTACCGTCTCCCCTTCCGGAGGGCCTGAGGCTCTTGGACCATGACTGAGGACACCCTGGCCTGACACCTGGACGTGCCTGGCCCAATCCCACCTGGCCCCCCTCTACCTGCCTGTTACTTTAAAGTCCATAATTAACCTATACAGCTCTGGATCCATTGTCTTACCTACTACTGCAACAACTTGTGTCAACTATTTGCCCTTTTATAGAATACCCTTTTTTTTTTACTAATGACTCAAAGGTGAGTGGCCATTAACCTTTGCTGCATAGCCATTGTCCTTCTTCCAAAGTGTGGACTTGCACTATTGCGAACTGTCTGGGACTCGTTGTTGTTTCACTGTTTACTACTCAAAGAGAGTGAGCTCCTGCCCAAGTCCAGCACTGATGCAGATGCAGTTTGGACAGTTCTATAATAATATTCAATAGGCTACATCTGTCGGTACAAACTTTGATTGAGAAATGATGACGTAATGTACTTTTTTTTTGCACTACCGCACACAATTGCACTACACAACTGATATAAACCCTGGATTGCTGATGCTATGTATTGGCCATTGAGAAGCTTTGAAGCCACAGGTCGGCCATATTGGCACTCCCCAGTAAAAACAGTCCTCCATAGGAATTAATTGAATTGTACAGTATTTCAATTAAACGATTCAAGGACAAAATTATATGTGTTTAAGTATTTTGTTGTTGTAGTGCGGACAGTAACATTACTAATCTCAAAAAATTATACTTTAAGGAAAATGTTTGTATATTTGTAAATATTTTATTATTTATGTTTAGCTCACATAATATAATTGTAAAGTATGCATTAAGTAATATAATAAATGTAGCAAAATATTCTAAAATATTTTTTTTACAATGTGGGGGAGTGCCAAGATGGAGGCATGTTTATGGATAGCCAGGGTCACACTCCAACACTCAGACATCATTTAAAAATAAATAATTTGTGTTTGGTGAGTCTGCCAGATCAGAGGCAGTTGGGATGACCAGGGATGTTCTCTTGATAAGTGTGTGAATTGGACCATTTTCCTGTGCTTCTAAGCATTCAAAATGTAATCAGTACTTTTGGGTGTCAGGGAAAATGTATGGAGTAAAAAGTGCATTATTTTCTTTAGGAATGTAGTGAAGTAAAAGTAGTCCAAAATATAAATAGTAAAGTAAAGTACACATACTCTAAAAAATTACTTAAGTAGTATTTTAAAGTATTTTTACTTAAGTACTTTACACCTTTGCACAAAACATATTGCATGTAACAAACAGTCACATGAACTACAGTATGGTCAAGGAAGGTAATGTTTCCGACATTTTCAGACTACTGAACAACTATTTATTTAGAACCTTGGAGAGTTACTGCAAGTCGCAAAGAAAACAGGAGCTGCCTCCACTATTCCAGCACCATTTCAACTTCAACATCATCTAATCCTATGCTTAGTCTAATACAGTGACAACTAAAAGATACCAAAAACAATTTAGTCCAATCAATGTAAGCTAAATATGATGTGGAGTGTGTGTGTGCATGCGTGCGTGCAAGTAGAAACAACATGTTTACTCACCCTACTTGTAGAGAAACATACAAAAAAACACCCTTCCAACTAACCCTTCAGATCTGACACACAATTTCTGGGGTAATGTTTAGTGTGGAGGTTGAGCAATTGAAGTTGAAGATTACTGGTGTTTGTGACGCCCGCCGTTTGGTGAGACACAGATCTGGTGGTGAAGTGATGAAACAGAGGAGTCACTGTCAGTCCTTTTAGGTTTTGAGTCAGAGTCTTTACCCGACAAGGTCATATGCCAGTTATAGAAAGCTGTAGAATGCTGTGGTAGCCATGCTGGTTAAGTGTGCCTTGAATTCTAAATCAATCATAGACAGTGTCACCAGCAAAGCACCCCCACACCATCACACCTCTTCCTCCATGCTTCAAGGTGGGAACAACACATGCGGAGATCATCCGTTCACCTACTCTGCGTCTCACAAAGACACGGCGGTTGGAACCAAAAATCTCACATTTTGACTCATCAGACCAAAGGACAGATTTCCACCGGTCTAATGTCCATTGCTCGTGTTTCTTGCCCCAAGCAAGTCTCTTCTTATTATTGTTGTCCTTTAGTAGTGGTTTCTTTGCAGCAAATCGACCATGAAGACCTGATTCACGCAGTCTCCTCTGAACAGTTGATGTTGAGATGTGTCTGTTACTTGAACTCTGTGAAGCATTTATTTGTGCTGCAATTTCTGAGGCTGGTAACTCTAATGAACTTATCCCCTGCAGCAGAGGTAACTCTGGGTCTTCCATTCCTGTGGTGGTCCTCATGAGAGCCAGTTTCATCATAGCGCTTGAAGGTTTTTGCGACTGCACTTGAAGAAACATTCAAAGTTCTTGATATTTTCCGGATTGACTGACCTTCATGTCTTAAAGTAATGATGGACTGTCGTTTCTCTTTGCTTACTTGAGCTGTTATTGCCATAATATGGACTTGGTTTTTTACCAAATAGGGCTATCTTCTCTATACCACCCCGACCTTGTCACAACACAACTGATTGGCTCAAACGCATTAAGGAAGGAAATTCCACAAATTAACTTTTAACAAGGCACACCTGGTAATTGAAATGTATTCCAGGTGACTACCTCATGAAGCTGGTTGAGAGAATGCCAAGCGTGTGCAAAGCTATCATCAAGGCAAAGGGTGGCTACTTTGAAGAATATAAAATATAAAATTTTGTTGAACACTTTTTTGGTTACTACATGATTCTATACATGTTATTTCATAGTTTCGATATCTTCACAATTATTCTACAATGTAGAAAGTAGTAAAAATAAAGAAAAACCCTGGAATGAGTAGGTGTGTCCAAACGTTTGACTGGTACTGTACATACATACAGTTGAAGTCGAAGGTTTACATACACTTAGGTTGGAGTCATTAAAACTTGTTTTTCAACCACTCCACAAATTTCTTTTTAACAAACTATAGTTTTGGCAAGTCAGTTAGGATATCTACTTTGTGCATGACACAAGTAATTTTTCCAACAATTGTTTACAGACAGATTATTTCACTTATAATTAATTGTATCACAATTCCAGTGGGTCAGAAGTTTACATACAATAAGTTGACTGTGCCTTTAAACAGCTTGGAAAATTCCAGAAAATGATGGCATGGCTTTAGAAGCTTCTGATAGGCTAATTGACATCATTTGATTCAATTGGAGGTGTACCTGTGGATGTATTTCAAGGCCTACCTTCAAACTCAGTGCCTCTTTGCTTGACATCATGGGAAAATCTAAATAAATCAGCCAAGACCTCAGAAAAATAATTGTAGACCTCCACAAGTCTGGTTCATCCTTGGGAGCAATTTCCAAACACCTGAAGGTACCACGTTCATCTGTACAAACAATAGTACCCAAGTATAAACACCATGGGACCACGCAGCCGTCATACCGCTAAGGAAGGAGACGCGTTCTGTCTCCTAGAGATGAATGTACTTTGGTGCGAAAAGTGCAAATCAATCCCAGAACAACAGCAAAGGACCTGGAGGAAACAGGTACAAAGGTATCTATATCCACAGTAAAACGAGTCCTATATCAACATAACCTGAAAGGCCACTCAGCAAGGAAGAAGCCACTGCTCCAAAACCGCCATAAAAAAGCCAGACTACGGTTTGCAACTGCACATGGGGACAAAGATCGTACTTCTTGGAGAAATGTCCTCTGGTCTGATGAAACAAAAATAGAACTGTTTGGCCATAATGACCATCGTTATGTTTGGAGGAAAAAAGGGGTACTTGCAAGCCGAAGAACACAATCCCAACTGTGAAGCATGGGGGTGGCAGCATCATGCTGTGGGGGTGCTTTGCTGCAGGAGGGACTGGTGCGCTTCACAAAATAGATGGCATCATGAGGAAGGAAAATGATGTGGTCCTCTGTAGCTCAATTGGTAGAGCATGGCGCTTGTAACGCCAGGGTAGTGGGTTCCCCGGGACCACCCATACATAAAAATGTATGCACACATGACTGTAAGTCGCTTTGGATAAAAGCATCTGCTATATGGCATATTATTTTATTATTATCTCAAGATATCAGTCAGGAAGTTAAAGCTTGGTCGCAAATGGGTCTTCCAAATGGACAATGACCTCAAGCATACTTCCAAAGTTGTGGCAAAATGGCTTAAGGACAACAAAGTCAAGGTATTGGAGTGGCCATCACAAAGCCCTGACTTCAATCCTCTAGAAAATTTGTAGGCAGAACTGAAAAAGCGTGTGCGAGCAAGGAGGCCTACAAACCTGATTCAGTTACACCAGCTCTGTCAGGAGGAATGGGCCAAAATTCACCCAACTTATTGTGGGAAGCTTGTGGAAGGCTACCCAAAACGTTTGACCCAAGTTAAACAATTTAAAGGCAATGCTACCAAATACTAATTTTTTTTTTTTTTTTTTTTTTTTATATTTTAGCAGAATGTATGTAAACTTCTGACCCACTGGGAATTTGATGAAATAAATAAAAGCTGAAATAAATCATTCTCTCTACTATTATTCTGACATTTCACATTCTTAAAATAAAGTGGTGATCCTAACTGACCTAAAACAAGGAATTTTTACTAGGATTAAATGTCAGGAATTGTGAAAAACTGAGCTAAGCTAAGGTGTATGTAAACTTCCGACTTCCACTGTCCATACAAATACACACATACACACATTTTTTCCCCCACTGTATATATATATATATATATATATATATATATATATATATATATATATATATATATTTAGCTGCATGTGTGACATAACTCCACCAGTCCTATTTATGATATAATTTACCAAGATCATACCTTTAAAAAAAAAGAATATAGAAAAATAACGTTTTTTTTATCAATTTGTATATTTGAGTTTAACCACAATATTTGTTGTATTATTTGTTCTGTCTTTTCTGGTGGATTAAACTGAATTTGCAACCAACTTTCTATGGCTTGTTAAAAAAATAAAAAATAAAATAAAAAAAGTGAGAGGTTGTAATCTGAATAAATGGGAAAAGGCCATTCTTGAACATGGGTTGAGACATTCTTACTAAGTTGCTAGAGATGACCATCTAGTATGACCATCTTAAAACAATTCCATATGTCAGCTTAGCAACCCTAGACAAATTTATACACTGAGTGTACAAAACATTATGAACACTCTTTCCATGACAGACTGACCAGGTAAATCAAGGTGAAAGCTATGATCCCTTATTGATGTCACTTGTTAAATCCACTTCAATCAGTGCAGATGAAGGGGAGGAGACGGGTTAAAGAAGGATTTTTAAGCTTTGAGACATGGATTGTGTATGTGTGCCATTCAGAGGGTGAACGGGCAAGACAAAGGATTTAAGTGCCTTTGAACAGGGTATGGTAGTAGGTGACAGGCGCACCGGTTTGTGTCAAGAACTGCAACGCTGCTGGGGTTTTCACGTGTATATCAAGAATAGTCCACCACCCAAAGGACATCCAGCCAATTTGACACAACTGTGGGAAGGAAGCATTGGAGTCAACATGGGCCAGCATCCCTGTGGAAAGCTTGACACCTTGAAGAGTCCATGCCCTGATTAATTTAGGCTGTTCTGAGGGCAACAAGGGGGGTGCAACTCAATATTAGGAAGGTGTTCTTAATGTTTTGTAAACTCAGTATAGGTAAGTATTTAACTTACTGGTTATTAACCTGCAAATCACCAGGTCCTGGAAGGACCGCTTCTCCCTCCTCCCTCTCAAGCTGTAGTGTTTGAGGACATCCTTGGTAGCAATTTTGCAAAGGACCTTGCACACTATGGTGTTGAGGTCCCTTCCCCTCAGGGAACGGAAGTAATGGATCTAAAATGACAGACAAAATTAAGTGGCAGTTATCCAATCATCCTGAATACTGTGATTTACAACAGATTGTTGTGGGACATTCTAGGAACATTTTTAAAGATTAAGGTACATACCATCTCTTTCCGTCTTGTGGTGGCCTCCTCCAGACTCTTGCAGAGGTCCTCCAACTCCTCCTTGGTCATATGCAGGACTTCGTCTGGCAGGTCTTACGCTCCAGCGGCTAGCAGCTGTCGCTGAATTGCCAGGAGTTCCACCTGGTTTTCGATAATTGTTTCCAGCTTCATCAGCACAGTTGTTTGGAATCCAGCAATAGTTTTAAGTCGAGTACAAAGGGTATAGTTAATGTTTTTCTATGCTTAGTGAATAATAATCTTACTATAACATCCTCACACCCTTGTCAAAATACACTAAGAAAGTTGGCTGTGATCTGTGATTATCCAAGTTAAATAGTGTCCATGATACTTTTATGCTGTAGGTCTTAACCTAAAAACACATGGCATTTACATTGTTTATAAACAATGTAAATCTAAAGAAACACTGTATAGCCTCAAAGCATGATTAAACAATGTTAATGTCATGGATGTTCCCACGGGGGGCCAGTATGAAAAAATAAATAATGTATGCACTCACTAACTGTAAGTCGCTCTGGATAAGAGCGTCTGCTAAATGACTAAAATGTAAAATGTAAATGTAATGGATGGTCAGTACTTGCATCCATAGCTCTGTCTATGAATATGAGAGTGGTAAAATGTTTCCAGGCCCATCCCTCAGGTTTTACCAAAACGGAGGCGGGGTGTCCGCTGTGTTATTGTTTCTGTTAAGAATTCTAGCTTTAATCTAACAAGAAACATAATGTTACTCAATATGTATGTTTCAGTGTTTATTTACTGTCACAGAGGACATGTCCTCATCGTCCGGGTGGAGAGACTGCGGGATGAGTGGAGAGACTTTGGGACTGTGTTGCAGTACGGTTGGGTGGAGAGATGTCTTTGAGACAAAACGAATCACATGTTAACAATAACAGATGTCTAATGTATGTCACACTTCATTTGAAAGTTCCTAATTTATCACCACTAAGATGGGTACAACCAGGACCTAAAATTTTATTTTTGGTCCACCAGCCACTGTGGCAGGTATATTTAAAAATCTACCAGCCACTCAGAATTTTTATTAGCCAAAATATTTTTGTGGTGCTAAAATTACACCAATAAAACACAAAACGGAGAAGTATGCTTTGTAATGTTTCTAAAACAAATGTATTACTAGTAATAATTAATGTGGTATATTGTTTAATTTCATTTAATTTTATGTGACCTGAGTCTTTTAACCAAAATATCACAGATGAGACAAAAATGTTCACCTGTACCTTTACCATGGTAACGCGACTCGAGTTATGTTTGTGCGTGTGAGATTGAGATTGAGTAGTACCCCTGTTGCATTGAAAACAACCTAGCTTGTAAACACAACAATGTAAATAGCCAAGAGAAACAACGACAAATTCTCACTTCAGTAGAATTTCATTTAAAGTAAATTAGACCAACGTATATGCCTGTGGGCTGCGCTTCTAAAAATGAATCTGTCACTCAGCTTTTCACATGCACGCAGCCCGCAGCCATGCAGTGTTGCAGCGCAAGGCAGAAATACTTTGAAAACAGCTACTGCAGTATTTATTTTGCTATAAATGTGATCATACTTGACTTTGTATTCACAAATGCGTGTGAAATGCTCGCACTGTGGAGCCCTGACCACCCGCCAACTTGACTGATGAAATAGACATCTTACCCGCCAATGCCAAAATCTACCCGCATTTGTGGTGTGTTAATTTTCGGCCCTGGGTACAACATACAAGGATGTTTCAATGTTTTGAAATAGTTGTAAATTGAGCTATTTAGCATCATTGGACAGTGGAGTGACCACTGTAAAACAAAATAAAACATGTTAGTTAGAGGTAATGGAATGTATATGAATGTAATTGAACTGTTTTTTGCAAACATCTACGTTTTCTGATCTGACTGTAAAAAAAAAGTGTAATAAATGTTTCATATATATATTTTTTCTCATGATGATCCATCGCCAAATTAGATGTCTCCTCTGCCCAGTAAGCTTTATTCTTTGCTCTGTCACATGAGTCAAAAAATAATTATCTGGTTACAAATAATTATAGAATGGTTATTTTTTTTAGATGACAGGCCAAACCCCAATGTAAAGTCCCATACTGGACATGCCCAATTAGATTGTCATACTGAATCCAGATTTCATATATACTATCACTATCAAAACATATTCACTGTACCTGTGGTCTCCAGAATTCTGGCCCATTGCATTTTCCATTGTTGGGTCGTTCAGTTTTTTTGGGGGGTTCACTTTTTTGGTCCAGAAGCAATACACATCCTAATTAAGAGGTTACAGTGTATTTAAATTATAACCCAATAAACAATATACACTATATATACAAAAGTATGAGGACACCCCTTCAAATGAGTGGATTCGGCTATTTCAGCCACACCCGTTGCTGACAGGTGTATAACATTGAGCACACATCCATGCAATCTCCATAGACAAACATTGGCAGTAGAATGGCCTTACTGAAGAGCTCAGTGACTTTCAACGTGGCATCGTCATAGGATGCCACCTTTCCAACAAGTCAGTTCGTCAAATTTCTGCCTTGCTAGAGCTGCCCCGGTAAACTGTAAGTGCTGTTATTGTCAATGTGGTAGGCCACACAAGCTCACAGAATGGGACCACCGAGTGCTGAAGCGCGTAGCTCGTAAAAATTAAAACACTCACTACGAGTTCCAAACTGCCTCTGGAAGCAACGTCAGCACAAGAACTGTTCATCTGGAGCTTCATGAAATGGGTTTCCATGCGCAAAGCGAAGCGTCGGCTGGAGTGGTTTAAAGCTCGCTGCCATTGGACTCTGGAGCAGTGGAAACGCGTTCTCTGGAGTGATGAATCACGCTTCATCATCTGGCAGTACGACAGACAAATCTGGGTTTGGCGGATGCCAGGAGAACGCTACCTGCCCCAATGCACAGTGCCAACTGTAAAGTTTGGTGGAGGAATAATGGTCTGGGGCGGTTTTTCATGGTTTGGGCTAGGCCCTTTAGTTCCAGTGAAGGGAAATGTTAATGGTACAGCATACAAATTACATTCTAGAAAATTCTGTGCTTCCAACTTTGTGGCAACAGTTTGGGGAAGGTCCTTTCCTGTTTCAGCATGACAATGCCCCCATGCACAAAGCGAGGTCCATACAGAAATGGTTTGTCGAGATCACAGAGCCCTGACCTCAACCCCATCGAACACCTTTGGGATGAATTGGAAAGCCGACTGCGAGCGAGGCATAATTGCCCAACATCAGTGCCCGACCTCACTAATGCTCTTGTGGCTGAATGGAGGCAAGACCCCGCAGCAATGTTTCAACGCCTAGTGGGAAGCCTTCCCAGAAGAGTGGAGGCTGTTATAGGTCAGAAAGAACACAATCTTTGGTTGTCAGAGTAGAAACTTACTTTTTTGACAATCCAGGTGGTTGGAACAACCGCCACGTTTCACTCTTTCAAATTCTATTTCCATTCTAGAGGTAAAAGAAAAGGGAAAAATATATGAGTATTTATTTGTGCGATTAGCAGCTATGAAACAAAATGGCTGAAATACTTTGAAAACAGCTACTGCAGCATTTTTCTGCCATAAATCACAACTCGCGGATGTTCTCATACTTGACTTTTTACTCTATTTTTATTTGCAAATGTGAATGTAATGCTCGCACTGTAGAGACCTGCAAATCCACCACCCGCCTACATGGCTGGTGAAATAGACATTCTTACCCGCCAATACCTAAATCTACCCGCATTTGGCAGGTGTTCATTTAATTTGCAACATGACTAAGTTAGCTAAGTTATAAAATATGACCTTCAAGTGTTAGGCAAGTATATTAAGGTTATACTATTGTAGAGAACAATCTAGCTTATGATTAATTCTATGTAATTTATAATGACATAGGGCAAAGAAAACTACGTTTTGACATTAATTTCGTAGCACCCTCTTGAATTGCCCCATTTTTCTCTACATTGTTGTACAGCAGTGAGTGAACGACCTATAAAATGCAAATAATGTTAGCTATCATTAGCTACAACTCCGCCAATGAAAGGCCATTAACGTTAACATTAAAGCAACCCAATAGCAACAATTATGATAACTTTTGTCTATGCCGATACTAATTTGGTAGCTAACGTTAACGCTTGCTTAATTTGTAGCCAAATGGCTAGCTAGCTAATGTTAACTAGTTAGCTACCATAACCAAGAACATTAGCTAGCTAGGACTATCCAAACTAATATTAACTAGATGACTGACGTTATTTATGTAGCTAGCATTTTGTAGCTAACCTCACGTGTGCTTTCTAACATTAGTATAGTAGTTAGTTAGCTACATTCAGTGACAATAGTCAATAGTAGTAAGATAATGAATTACCTTCGTCCTTCTTGCGTTGGTTAGCTAACTTTAGTGCCAGCTAACGCTTGCTGTTAAATAGCCAGGCTAACCTAGCTAGCTAGCTAGCTAAAACAAAACTCATTTTGTATTTTATTTTTTACAAATACACAATGCAACAAACGATCAAATATATACAAGATTGTACGATGTTACCATTATAATAGGTTTTTGAGAGATTATTTTGGCAAATTTGTGGAAACGTTCAAGGAAACTTTAAACGAGCTAGTAAACCAACAGTTGAATAGTTCTGGGCCTTGTCAGTGCTCGCTTTGATCCTGGTAGTTTTGCACGCTTGATCCTAATCCAGTGTCCCCATTTTCTGATAGACATTTCTCCCTCTATCACGCATAGGGAAAGGGAACCCAACCATCTCTGATAAAACAATTCCCAGCATATTGTCTTAATGTACTGTTTTATTGATACGTTTGATTTATTTTAAGTAATTGGCATATGTCTCAGCATTATGTGATTGAGATTTGCATGTTAATGAAAAAAGTGTAGATGAGGGAGTGAAATGTGCAACTGGTGGGATGTGAACTGTGGTCTCCCACTTATCCAAAGATTGGATGTGGAATTGCATTTTTATAAGAAGCCATGTGGATGGATGATCCAAATCATTGTACAATTATAGGCATAAGCTTGAGGGTGTTTTCCACCACATTCAATAACTTCGTTACAAATCCACGAAGGGAAGTGAACAAATGCACACTTCAGGAGAAAGGACAGATGAATGGAACAAAGGCAGAGGCATTTTGGAGTCGACCCGGACTCATGACTATCACATTTCATGATATATTTTTTTTAAGTGCCAGGGTTAGAATACTGTAGCTGGTGTACTTTGTGATCTTGGATATGCTGCCACTAATTATTTATCTCTCTCGTAACTATTACCTAAGGGACAGAGATGTGCACAAGCCCACCCGGTTGTGTCTGATTCACCAATGCCCTCCGTTCCTGTGACCTGACTTCAACTGTCACCGCACAGCATCTCCTGCCCTGTCGGCACCATTGAGAGCATCTTGACTGGCTGCATCACCGCTTGGTATGGCAACTGCTCACATCCGACCGCAAGGCGCTACAGAGGGTAGTGCGTACGTCCCAGTACATCATTGGGGCCGAGCTCCCTGTCATCAAGGACCTCTATACCAGGCGGTGTCAGAGGAAGGCCCTAAAAATGGTTAAAGACTCCAGCCACCCAAGTCACAGTCTGCTCTCTTTGATACCGCACGGCAAGTGGTACCGGAGCGCCAAGTCTGGGACCAAAAGCCTCCTGAACAGCTTCTATCCCAAAGCCATAAGATAGCTGAACCGTTAATCAAACGGCTACCCGGACTTTCTGCTTTTCACCCCTACCTACATATGCATAGTACTTCAATCACCTAACCAAACTTACATGTACAGTGAGGGAAAAAAGTATTTGATCCCCTGCTGATTTTGTACGTTTGCCCACTGACAAAGAAATGATCAGTCTATAATTTTAATGGTAGGTTTATTTGAACAGTGAGAGACAGAATAACAACAAAAAAATCCAGAAAAACGCATGTCAGAAATGTTATAAATTGTTTTGCATTTTAATGAGGGAAATATGTATTTGACCCCTCTGCAAAGCATGACTTAGTACTTGGTGGCAAAGCCCTTGTTGGCAATCACAGAGGTCAAACATTTATTGTAGTTGGCCACCAGGTTTGCACACATCTCAGGAGGGATTTTGTCCCACTCCTCTTTGCAGATCTTCTCCAAGTCATTAAGGTTTCAAGGCTGACGTTTGGCAACTCGAACCTTCAGCTCCCTCCACAGATTTTCTATGGGATTAAGGTCTGGAGACTGTCTAGGCCACTCCAGGACCTTAATGTGCTTCTTCTTGAGCCACTCCTTTGTTGCCTTGGCCGTGTGCTTTGGGTCATTGTCATGCTGGAATATCCATCCACGACCCATTTTCAATGCCCTGGCTGAGGGAAGGAGGTTCTCACCCAAGATTTGACGGTACATGGCCCCGTCCATCGTCCCTTTGATGCGGTAAAGTTGTCCTGTCCCCTTAGCAGAAAAACACCCCCAAAGCATAATGTTTCCACCTCCATGTTTGATGGTGGGGATGGTGTTCTTGGGGTCATAGGCAGCATTCCTCCTCCTCCAAACACGGCGAGTTGAGTTGATGCCAAAGAGCTCGATTTTGGTCTCATCTGACCACAACACTTTCACCCAGTTCTCCTCTGAATCATTTAGATGTTCATTGGCAAACTTCAGACAGGCATGTATATGTGCTTTCTTGAGCAGGGGGACCTTGCGGGCGCTGCAGGATTTCAGTCCTTCACGGCGTAGTGTGTTACCAATTGTTTTCTTGGTGACTATGGTCCCAGCTGCCTTGAGATCATTGACAAGATCCTCCTGTGTAGTTCTGGGCTGATTCCTCACCGTTCTCATGATCATTGCAACTCCACGATGTGAGATCTTGCATGGAGCCCCAGGCCGAGGGAGATTGACAGTTATTTTGTGTTTCTTCCATTTGCGAATAATCGCACCAACTGTTGTCACCTTCTCACCAAGCTGCTTGGCGATGGTCTTGTAGCCCATTCCAGCCTTGTGTAGGTCTACAATCTTGTCCTTGACATCCTTGGAGAGCTCTTTGGTCTTGGCCATGGTGGAGAGTTTGGAATCTGATTGATTGATTGCTTCTGTGGACAGGTGTCTTTCATACAGGTAACAAGCTGAGATTAGGAGCACTCCCTTTAAGAGTGTGCTCCTAATCTCAGCTCGTTACCTGTATAAAAGACACCTGGGAGCCAGAAATCTTTCTGATTGAGAGGGGGTCAAATACTTATTTCCCTCATTAAAATGCAAAACAATTTATAACATTTTTGACATGCGTTTTTCTGGATTTTTTTGTTATTCTGTCTCTCACTGTTCAAATAAACCTACCATTCAAATTATAGACGGATCATTTCTTTGTCAGTGGGCAAACGTACAAAATCAGCAGGGGATCAAATACTTTTTTCCCTCACTGTATTGTTTTGATGTGAATGCTTCCATGTTTTTAAATATATGAAGTTACTGTAAGCCATTCACCTCTGCTGTCTTGTGGTACGGCTGGGTGGAGATATGTCTGAGACAAAATGATTCACGTGTTAACATTAACAGACGTCTAATGTATGTCAGACTTCATTTGAAAGTTCAGACTTTAAAGTATGACACTACAAAATAAGGTCCACTGTTTCAGTGTGAATGCTTCAATGTTTTTAAATACTTTTAAGTTACAATTGGCAATTTACCTCTGCTCTGTGACACTTCCAGGTGAGCTTGTTGGAGAAACTTCTGAGACAAAATGAATGCTACCCCCACATGTTAACAATAACATACGTCTAATGTATGTCACACTTAATTTGAAAGTTCTGATTCCAAAAGTATGGCCCAATCCCAAATCAACCCCTAGACCCCTCAAACTCAACTCTGGACCTCGAAGCCAGTTCCATTGCATTTCTTAAATTGTTCCCCTCTAATCAGGGACTGATTTAGACCTGGGAAACCAGGTAGTACAATTCATTATCAGGTAGAGCAGAAAACCAGCAGGCTCCGACCCTCGTAGGGTAAGAGTTGAATACCCCTGCCCGAGACCCTACTCCCTATCCACTTGAGAAGAGCTGAAAGGATGACAGGTGTAACCAATTTGGTAATAATTCCAATTAGCACTCTGATAGGCTAGGTGGAAGTTTCACCATATTGTTTTGATCCATCAAATCATCTCCCATCTCCACAAGTGCATAGGGTATAGGGATCCATTTGCAAATAAGCCTATGACAACAAAAGTTCACACCATAGTTTCGATGTGAATGCTTCAATGCTATCAAGTTACTGTAAGCCATTGTCGTGTATGACGATTATTACTATTTTAGAGGAACAAAGAAAATATAGTTCAAAAGTAGCCAGTTGTAGGGTGACGCCCCAGGGGAGACGGGTGATTGGACAGCAGAGGGAGCAACCCATATTTTTACATTGTTTATAAGTATATGCTGGAGGCAGGAGAAGTCAGAGCAGCCATTACAATTCGAGGACACTGCTCTCCTGGGGATCTTGACTCCTGTAACTCATGCTGAAAGCTTGTGATATGAATAAAACTTATGATCAAAGGTTCAGTATGAGCAGACTCTTTGTTTGACAGCAATAACCACCAGCATCCCACTTCGGACACGAGAGACGACACCATTTACCTTAGAGTTTGAGTAGGTGTTCACAAGTGGTGATGTCCCACAATTGCTCCATCTGTAAAAAAGGAAAAACGGTAGCCAAGAGATTAGATAAACAGACTAGTAGCTGTAGGAGCAATCCATTTTTGTGAATGGGGTGGTGTACGTAAAACTGTCCGGTGAGTGTACATTGTAGTAGTAAAGTAAACCTGCTCACCTTTAACTAGTAGACTTCTGGACAAAATGGTGCTGCAAATGAGACAAAGAATCAGAAACTGATTAATCACTTAGTAAATGTACTGTTTTCTCATGCACTTATCAACTTTGTGGTGGCCTACTGCTAAACTGCTTCAAATACAAGGTAGAGAATTACATTGACTAGAAGATAAATCACATGGTGCACGTGGGGAAACTGTCCAAGCAAGCTAAAAGTTAAACAGAAAGTTATGTTAAAATAATCTATATAAATTAAACTTGTTTTATTCAATTGTGACCAATTTAATTAATGTATTTCAGTGGAAATAATGTGATATCCCATAGATTTCTTTTTTTAAACCTCTCTTTACTATTTCATTGCAATCACTTCCTTATTTACATGACTTGTCATTCAGGTACTATCAGGTTTCAAGACTGGTCATTCAACTGAGACTGCTCTTCTCTGTGTCACAGAGGCTCTCCGCACTGCTAAAGCTAACTCTCTCTCCTCTGCTCTTGTCCTTCTAGACCTGTCTGCTGCCTTTGATACTGTGAACCATCAGATCCTCCTCTCCACCCTCTCCGAGTTGGGCATCTCCGGCGCGGCTCACTCTTGGATTGCGTCCTACTTGACAGGTCGCTCCTACCAAGTGGCGTGGCGAGAATCTGTCTCCGCACCACGTGCTCTCACCACTGGTGTCCCCCAGGGCTCAGTTCTAGGCCCTCTTCTATTCACGCTATACACCAAGTCACTTGGCTCTGTCATATCCTCACATGGCCTCTCCTATCATTGCTACGCAGACGACACACAACTAATCTTGTCCTTTCCCCCTTCTGATAACCAGGTGGTGAATTGCATCTCTGCATGTCTGGCAGACATATCAGTGTGGATGACGGATCACCACCTCAAGATGAACCTCGGCAAGACGGAGCTGCTCTTCCTCCCGGGGAAGGACTGCCCGTTCCATGATCTCACCATCACGGTTGACAACTCCGTTGTGTCCTCCTCCCAGAGTGCAAAAAGCCTTGGCGTGACCCTGGACAACACCCTGTCCTTCTCCGCTAACATCAAGGCGGTGACCCGATCCTGTAGGTTCATGCTCTACAACATTCGGAGAGTACGACCCTGCCTTACACAGGAAGCGGCACAGGTCATAATCCAGGCACTTGTCATCTCCCATCTGGATTACTGCAACTCGCTGTTGGCTGGGCTCCCTGCCTGTGCCATTAAACCCCTACAACTCATCCAGAATGCCACAGCCCGTCTGGTGTTCAACCTTCCCAAGTTCTCTCACGTCACCCCGCTCCTCCGCTCACTCCACTGGCTTCCAGTTGAAGCTCGCATCTGCTACAAGACCATGGTGCTTGCCTACGGAGCTGTGAGGGGAACGGCACCTCCATACCTTCAGGCTCTGATCAGTCCCTACACCCAAACGAGGGCATTGCGTTCATCCACCTCTGGCCTGCTGGCCCCCCTACCTCTGCGGAAGCACAGTTCCCGCTCAGCCCAGTCAAAACTGTTCACTGCTCTGGCACCCCAATGGTGGAACAAGCTCCCTCACGACGCCAGGACGGCGGAGTCACTCACCACCTTCCGGAGACACTTGAAACCCCACCTCTTTAAGGAATACCTGGGATAGGATAAAGTAATCCTTCTACCCCCCCCAAAAAAAAATAAAAAAAATAAAAAACATATTGTAAAGTGGTTATCCCACTGGCTATAAGGTGAATGCACCAATTTGTAAGTCGCTCTGGATAAGAGTGTCTGCTAAATGACGTAAATGTAATGATGTAAATGTACTAGCCAAGTAGCTTAGTCATTCCACAAATCAAATCTATCACCATCAATTTCAAAATACCAAAAAATGACAACCCAACTTATGACATAGCAAGAGGGTTATCAGACCTTATTTGTCACTCTCCATGGAAACAACAAGTTTTAAAAATTGTTTTTATGGTCAGACCTAGCTAGCAGCCAATGCAGCTGGAGGACATGCTAGCTAAGCTAGCTAACGTACGCATAATTGTTTTATTCTGCATACACAACACGCTCAAAAATAACTATGCTACCCCCTAACATGTTCATATAAACACGTTATAGTTTTAGTATGTTTCTCTGACTCATTACCTCTAAAAATAGTAATATTAGCAGTACTTGAAACAAGCTAAACTGCCTGGCAGCCATTTCCCCAACTGTCAACAGTTGTTATGGTGACCAAGGTGTCACATGACCGTTTATCTTGTAAATAGATTGTAAACAAGATTTCAAAACATGTTTTTTGGGGGGAGAATAAAAAAACAGTTATCTATTTACAAAATAATGTGCACTCACCTCCACACACACTTGATCTCCTCTTTCGGCAGTATGATCCAATATGGCCCTTAGATATGCAACGTTCCCAGAACTTTTTTTAGACAGGGGAACGTTATGTAAAAGTTCTAATTCACCAAAAAATTACATTGTTTTATGAGGTTATTTGAATGTTCTCAGAACAATGTGTTTCTACCTTACCAAAATAGAAACATTTCCTAAAGCTTCTCCTTTGGTTCTTAGAAAAATAACTTTCCCACAATGGTCCCAGAACGTTCTGTGAAAGTAATTTTTCTAAGAACCAAAGGAGAACCTTTAGGGCACGTTACAGGAACGTTCTGCGCTATCTGGGTCATACTTGTCAGGTATAGTTCACTTTTATTTTATCTCACTAAAATATCCAATGAATGGTGGCCAATATTGAGAGATATCGTGAGGCTACCCTCACGTATCTGAAATTACATGATCAATTTATGTTAACTTATCATGAAAAGCATGCAGTTACTTGCTGTATAACTCTGATGATGTCTCCCGAGTGGCACAGTGGTTTAAGGCACTGTGCCACTAGAGATCCTGGTTCGAATCCAGGCTCTGCCACGACCGGGAGACCCATGGGGCGGTGCACAATTGGCCCAGCGTCGTCCAGGGTAGGGGAGGGAATGGCCGGCAGGGATGTAGCTCAGTTGGTAGAGCATGGCGTTTGCAACGCCAGGGTTGTGGGTTCACAATGACAAAAAATGTAATGATAGACCTAATGTGCGCAATTGTTTTGCATGGAATAAGCCGAAATTTGTAGTTTTGACTATGCTCTTCAAGAGGTGATGATATTACAACCAAATAGTTAAGATTTATTTAACAATCCCTTGAAAATGGCACACAGTTAGTTGTCAATGGTTTTAGCAGAGCTGGGGGCTCCTTGCCCCCCAGCAGGTAAATCGAACGCTCTGCACTTTATTGTGACGTTTTATTGATATCGACCTATAGAAACTGAATGGTGAAAGTAATTTTCTTTCTAAGTGAGTAGATACAGTAAGATGTTTCTGAACACTTCTAAATTAATCATGATAATGCCATGATTAAGAAAAATCATGAATAATGATGAGTAAGAAAGTTAGAGGCTACAACAAAACATGCTAACCTCTCATCATTAATAATAACAGGGGAGATTAGCATTTTTGTAGGGGGTAGGATCTTAGTTCCTCTGTAACTTTCTCACTTTTTATAATTCACAATTGATTTATGATTATCCATAATCATAGCATCCACATTAACGCAGACGTGTTCAGAAATATTTTATATTCTTACTTACTTTCTTTCGTAGTTCTCTTTCCTCCTTCCCTATCTTCCTTTTCTAGCTTCCTTTCCTTCTTTCCTTTCCTAGCTCCAATACATTTTTAGAGAGTCCACCCTCTTTTTAATCTAACAGCCTCTTTGCTCTTGTCCACCTCAAGTCCACCAGATTCCTCAAGATCATGCAAGACATTTGCTCCAGCAGACACTACCACAAGAAAACCCAAGGATTCATCAGACACACAAGGGAGAGATGGGGAGGATGTGTCGATCCGACGCCGAGGATAGACATATCTTCTCTGTCTCTCCTTCTTCTTCTCCTGGTGGGCAACAATACCTCACTCACTCATGTTTCAGTATCAGCTGGTGGAGGGAGAGATGTGTCCATCAGTTGCATAGGAAAGACATCATCCCTGTCTCTCCTTCTCCTGGTGGGCAGCAATATACACTTACCTCACGCTAATCCTCCTCATTGTCTTATAGTGAAATGCCCCTTAAAATGTCTTTCAGCGCTAATTTGGGAAATGCTCATCAAGCAAGAAAAAATCCTGGAACAGCAAATGCTCATCCTACGCCTAATAGCAGAATGCTGCCATTATGTGATCGTAGAAGGCCTTCTGCTGTCGAAGGATCAACAAGGTCTCCAGAGCCTGGAACCCAAGTTTCAGGGGGCTGACTCAAAACTGAAACTGAGTTTCATTCCACGTTGTATCTAATGCTCTTTTTGAGAGATTCAATTTTACAGCATTCTATTCACCCTGTTGCAACTGCATTTTCACATATTTGCAACCACTTGTGCTCTTGTTCATTAGCTGCTGTCCAGAAGAATTCGATAACATCTGAAGCATCCGAGAGCGAAGTGGAGTTGGTCATGAAAAGGTGGTTGCAGCTGGCAGCAGACTGAGAAGGAATGTGGAGGCACCTGCGCCATGATGGACATGGGGAGAGGGGTGTATTTTGAGGGTGGAAAATGGTATGAAGTGAGGGATGGTACGTGCTAGCTGATGGAGGGAGAGATGGTGAGGATGTGTCCATCCATCACCGGGGTTAGACTCATCTTCCCTGTCTCCCCTTCTCTTGCGGGGCAGCAATTCGGAAAGTATTCTGACCCCTTGACTTTTTCCATATTATGTTACAGCCTTATTCTAAAATGGATTAAATAAATAAAAATCCACATAAATCTACACACAATACCCCATAATGGAAAAGCGAACACTGGTTTTTAGAGATCTTTGTATTAGAAACTAAAAACAGAAATACCTTATTTACAAAAGTATTCAGACCCTTTGCTATGAGACTCGAAATTGAGCTCAGGTGCATTCTGTTTGCATTGATCATCCTTGAGATGTTTCTACAACTTGATTGGAGTCCACCTGTGGTAAATTCAATTGATTGGACATGATTTGGAAAGGCACACACCTGTCTATATAAGGTCCCACAGTTGACAGTGCATGTCAGAGCAAAAACCAAGCCATGAGGTCGAAGGAATTGTCCGTAGAGCTCCGAGACCGGATTGTGTCGAGGCACAGATCTGGGGAAGGGTACCAAAAATGTGCTGCAGCATTGAAGGTCCCCAAGAACACAGTGGCCACCATCATTCTTAAATGGAAGATGGAAAATATGCTCTAACCCTATCAACACCAGGTAGAATTCTCAGGTTTTGACCTCCTGTTGTCTAATTACTGTTTCCCCTTCTTACTTAGTGGGCTCACCAGAGGAGGCTGGTGGGAGGAGCTATAGTGGGATGGGCTCATTGTAATGGCTGGAATGGAATAACATTTTCATGTTATCCAGAGTGTTGGTGACTGTAACTGTGATACTGGCAACAATTTCATTACGCTGTTTTTGCCGACGTTTACTGGCACCGACCATATTCAACGGGTGTTTAGCGTTCGTAAATTCATCAGTTATTCTGCGCCCTGGCACACTCAGACGAGAGTGCTCTGAAATCGGAGTAGATAGCCAGAGTGAATTTACGAACGCGCCCTAAGTCTTTTCGTTCTAAATCTATGGACGCGATCCAGTCATTTGGTTGCCGTGATGGCTGGCAACGTTCTTATCCCTTGCTTGCTAGTTAGCCAACTTTGGCTAACACAGTCACGTCAAACAGTGCAGCCAGAATAACAGCAATTTAGCTGCATTTGTGTTTGTTTTAGCTGTTTTCTAGTGATTTTTGTGGGATAAATCCATTACAATGAGCTAATGATGTGCGATTTCGCCTGGCATAGAACATTTGCTCTCTCGCAAGGCCACTGTTCAGAAGAGAGAGCCAACTAAACAGCTGACACAATCACTTTAAACTGAAGCTGGAATGACAGCAAACTAGCTGCATTTCGTGTTTTTCTATTGAAATGTCTTTGTATATATCCATAAAATGATGCTGATTCATGATTTCAACTGGCTGAGAAAAGCTGCCAGCCTGTCTGTCTCGTCCGGACTCCCGACACGTTCATTACCATAGGACAGCAGGAGCTCGAATTTCATTATTGAAACAATGTTGTAAATGTCGGAGAGACAGACAAGGTTATTACAAATCTTCGCTGTTGAAAGCCAAATGCTAGTATAAAAGAAATGGAAGATAATGTCTAGATGCTTTTTACAGTGTAGATCTAGTATATAAATTAATTCATATGCTGAGGAAGTGAAGAGCGGAGTAAAGGAAGATGGATCCAGGGCGAGGGATCCTAAGAGGCTCCCTGTGAGTAAGCCAAGGCCAATAGAGTGAATAGAAATAACGTGCGCCAGTAAGCTTGGTTTCTTAGCATTCATAGCCAAGGTTATGAACTGTACCGCAGAAATGGAACATAAATAATAGAAAGTAGATGTTGTGGTGGTAGCTGCAGAGAAGTACTTGGGTGTACGAGAATTTACTGCAGAAGAGTTACAAGGTGTGTTAGTGGCAAGGTTTTAATGGGTTTTAATGGGTGGAACAGGGTTGGAGTTAACCCACAGCACGGTAGCTCTCCAGGAACAGGGTTGGAGTTAACCTACAGGACGGTAGCTCTCCAGGAACAGGGTTGGAGTTAACCTACAGCACGGTAGCTCTCCAGGAACAGGGTTGGAGTTAACCTACAGGACGGTAGCTCTCCAGGAACAGGGTTGGAGTTAACCTACAGGACGGTAACTCTCCAGGAACAGAGTTGGAGTTAACCTACAGGACGGTAGCTCTCCAGGAACAGGGTTGGAGTTAACCTACAGGACGGTAGCTCTCCAGGAACAGGGTTGGAGTTAACCTACAGGACGGTAGCTCTCCAGGAACCGGGTTGGAGTTAACCCACAGGATGGTAGCTCTCCAGGAACAGGGTTGGAGTGCGCTGGTGTGGAGAGTGTGCTTAGATAGACTGCCATAGTTATTCCAACAGGCACTGAGGAACTGCTAAAGACATCATAATGTCAAATCACATCAACATTATCAATAAAGTGTTTGTGTGTGTGTATGTAATATTCAGGATGATATTTGTATAAAAAATGTATGCACTCACTAACTGTAAGTCGCTCTGGAAAAGAGCGTCTGCTAAATGACTAAAATGTAAAATGTGTTGGTAGGACAATTTTGCTTCCCTTTTCCCCATCCCGTGTGTCACAAAGTGTAATGAATTCACACTCCAGAACAGTAGGCACAAACATGGGGCTAAATAAGAGAAATAGATTAATAGGGAGGGCGTGACCGGCCTAACACTCCAGTACAGTAGGTGGCGGTGTATTTACCTTTGATGGTTGCGATCTGCCAATACAAATTTCAAGAAGATAGACGATGGAGCCCTGAAAAGGAGCAGCAGTATCCACTAGTTACCACAGCCACAAAGTCCAACTTGGCTATATCGAAGTAATTATATAAACAAAAAATTGCTTTTTGGTTTTCATTTTAAAGTTAGGGTAAGGCATAAGGTTAGCAGTGTGTTAAGGTTAGGGTTAGGTTTAAAATCATATTTTAAGAAGATACATTTTAGAAATAGGCGGGGTTTATGACGTTATGGCTGTGCAACGACCGTACCTTTTAACGAGACTGTGCCCCTGCCGTAAAGCAAAACGTGTTGACGACGTAATACATTCAACATGGCGACCTCTGTAATGGCAGGCGGTGGTAAGTCAAATAATATTTTACTTGAAATGCAGATGTCTTTTTCATTCTCTACCTCTTCTAAAGTGTGGGTTAGAATGAACTTAACATGTTTTCATAGGGTTCACACTACTCAGGAGTGTTGCTGGGCAGATACACTCAAGGTAAGGAGAACCAGCTAACTTTAGCTAACAGCGCTGTCATTTCAGTAAAGGACATATCAAGCAGTCAAATTATACATGTGCATACAACTTCCAGAATTGTGCCTATTACAAGTATTTGCCCAATTTTTATTTTATTGCGCCTCTTTCTACTGTCTAACTTATCTAACGTTAGCTAGCTAGCTAGCTTCTTAGTTAAGTTCTCTTCTCTATCCTTGCAGGTTATTTGCTTTTGGTAAACCCCAGAGGCTCTCCTGCATCCACACCAGCGCCTCATTAGATGTCAACAAGAACTGGGACAGGAAGAACCTGCAAATGTTCCCACCACAGCAGCCTGATGAAGCACGAAGACCTGCAGTGAGTTCCAACAACAAAGTGATACATACAGTAGTTATGGTTAAATAAATACAAATAAAATGTGTTTCCATGGAAATCATTCCAGATCTGGCAATTTATTGTTAAACAGTGGTTTTCAGTTGTTGTGGTATACCAAATTCAGACCAATATATTTGTTTCACAGGAGGTGCACCACTGCAGGAGGCAAATCAAGTACAGCAAGGACAAGATGTGGTATCTCGCAAATATGGTGAGTGTCTAGCAGGTTTGAATGTAAAAGCAACATGCTGAACACCTTCCAAGTAGCCCTAAACAGAACAGAATTTTACTGCATATTCTCAGTCTTTAGATGCTCCACTCAAAAGCTCATAGACATGTACTTTCTTGACTCAATCTTCTTGCCCCAATTGGGAGCATAGGGAGTACATCATGGCTCTCCTCCTAACTATTTTCTGTGCAAGGGCTTTTTCCTCTTGCAAGGAGATCCCCGTTTTACTAAGTTATTGTAAAGTGTAGCATCTCCAGTATTTTTATTTTATTGTTATTTTTTTCCCACGCATGCGGCAATCAATTGAACACAATGTGCTTGCTTGCACAGATATGGCACATATGCAGGACTTTTATTATGACATGAGGTGAAGCGGAGAGGATGTGATTTCAGGCACAGACCCACGTTTGAAAAGTCTGTTTAAAGGCCCAATACAGACGTTTTATCTCAATATCAAATCATTTCTGGGTAATCATTTCAGTTAAGGACCTAACTGTAATAGCTTATATGTGCAAAAACATTTTTCTCAAGCAATAATTTTGCTATGACTGTCTGGGAGTGGTCTGAGTGGGGAAGGGATTTTACATTTACATTTTAGTCATTTAGCAGACGCTCTTATCCAGAGCGACTTACAGTTAGTGAGTGCATACATATCTTTATTTTATAATTTTTTTATACTGGCCCCCCGTGGGAATCGAACCCACAACCCTGGCGTTGCAAACGCCATGCTCTACCAACTGAGATATGTAATCTGAAAACTAGCTGTTATTGGCAGAGGGGCTTGGAACTCTCTTTGTTATTGGTATATATTAACTTATACTGTCTGTCACCAGGCAAGCCAAAACTTCACCCATGCAAAACATGCTCATTTGAAGGTCCTGTTGAGGTTGTATTTTCAACCAGCAACTATCAGGAAATAACACTGATCAAATTTCTTCATACTTTTACAGTGTTAGTTTCATCGGCTGTTGCACAATAGAGTTTCCGTTAGGAAAATGTGGTGCTGGACAACGTGACCGGGAAGATTTTAATTTACCAGCCATTTGAGAAATGTATCGTACCCATATGCATTGGGTGCGTAACACATTAGGGTGTCCACCCACAGTGCTTAGAATGACAGAAATCACATTTAGATTTGCTCCGTTCATCTTTCCTCGATTCTGACTAGTCTCCCAGTCCCTGCCGCTTAAAACCATCCCCACAGCATGATGCTGCCACCACCGTGCTTCACCGTAGGGATGGTGCCAGGTTTCCTCCAGACGTGATGCTTGGCATTAAGGCCAAATAGTTCAATCTTGGTTTCATCAGACCAGATAATCTTGTTTCTCATGGTCTGAGTCCTTTAGGAGCCTTTTGGCAAACTCCAAGCGGGCTGTCATGTGTCTTTTACTGAGGAGTGGCTTCCATCTGGCCACTCTACCATGAAGGCCTGATTGGTGGAGTGCTGCAGAGATGGTTGTCCTTCTGGAAGGTTCTCCCATCTCCACAGAGGAACTCTGGAGCTCTGTCAGAGTGACCATTGGGTTCTTGGTCACCTCCCTGACCAAGGCCCTTCTCCCCCAATTGCTCAGTTTGGCCGGCGGCCAGCTCTAGGAAGAGTCTTGGTGGTTCCAAATATCTTCCATTTAAGAATGATGGAGGCCACTGTGTTCTTGGACCTTCTGTGTCTCGACACAATCCGGTCTCGGAGCTCTACGGACAATTCCTTCGACCTCATGGTTTGGTTTTTGCTCTGACATGCACTGTCAACTGTGGGACCTTTTATTTAGACCGGTGTGTGCCTTTCCAAATCATGTCCAATCAATAGAATTTACCACAGGTGGACTCCAATCAAGTTGTAGAAACATAATAATAATAAATAATATGCCATTTAGCAGACGCTTTTATCCAAAGCGACTTAGTCATGCGTGCATACATTTTTGTGTATGGGTGGTCCCGGGGATCGAACCCACTACCTTGGCGTTACAAGCGCCGTGCTCTACCAGCTGAGCTACAGAGGACCACGTCTCAACGATGATTAATGGAAACAGGATGCACCTGAGCTCAATTTCGAGTCTCATAGCAAAGGGTCTGAATACTTATGTAAATAAGGTATTTATTTATTTTAGCAAAAAAACTAAACCTGTTTCGCTTTGTCATGAGGTATTGTGTGTAGATTGATGATGAAAAAAATGTATTTAATACATTTTAGAATAAGGCTGTAACGTAACAAAATGTGGAAAAAGGGAAGGGGTCTGAATACTCTCCGAATGCACTATATGGATGATATAGAAATTAAATATATACAGGTTAAAAGTCATGACTAAATGTTCCACCCTTAAATAGAATTGTGACATGTTCTTGTTTTAAGTATGATGTACTAGTTAACCAATATTGCATGATGTGATGAAGCAAATTATTTTCACTATAGGCTTAGACTGTTGTTTCCAAATAGTGGGTAAACAGGTTAGGTACCATTGCTAAAGAGTAACGTTGAGCTTTTAATCATGGGGTAAGAATATAACTGTTGTGGGAAACGAGGAAGTCTAGTCTGAGAAATCAGAACAGCTTATAAAAGAGGGGTTGTGAAACTGAGACACCACCCCCCCACCCAGAGTGGAGAGTATAATTGTTGTTGTGTTATAATATTGTGAAACCAAGTCAGGGAGTGTCTCTCGGGACAAAGAATGTGTGTGTATATATAAGGTTGGTCCTCATTGTGAGGGGCAGAATTCTCTGAATAAAGACAACCTGACTATTGCAGACGGGGGCTCTGTCCGTTTCTTGATCCAAAGCATTACAACCTTTGGGAGATGCACAGAGACACTGAAATAGTTGAGTTCAACCATTGAGAGTAAATAATTCTCGTGACAATGGAGGAAATTACTGAGTAGTTTGGTTCATCAGGCTGACCTCCAGTCTTCGCTTGAAGTTATTGAGGGATGATGTTTTGGCAATGTGAAGATAAGAATTCCAGACTGTTACCTCTGACTATGTGAGGTACGGCAGTGGGGAGGGTGAAGGTTATCGCAGTTAAATAGATTTCAGAATTAACCTGGAAGAATCCATTGAAGGGTTTAGGTAAAGTTTATGAAAACCAACAGAACAGGAGAGAAATGCTGGTTTCAATGGCATATGAGGAAGTATTTTTGTCAGGTTTCAAACAATTATGTGTTTTCAAAATGCATAGCCTACTGCCTCAAGCTCACATTGCAAAGTGGTGAGTGACGAACTGATATTCTGCCTACTGTTCCCTATGCACTTAAATGGGAGTGGCACTTCAATTAACAGTTGAGAAATAGAAATGGTAACTATTTTTAATCGTGTCCAAGTTTTTTTTTAACACACAATTGCATTTAGAAATGTTGCGCAATGACTGGTCTTATAAAAGCACGTTTCACTCCAGCATACAGTGAGCTGAGTAGCTGCAACAGGTCTAGCGCAGTCTGAGGTGATATTCTGCTCAAAATAGGCTCTGACTGCATGTTGTGCGCGTGTGATAAATAAAATACATGACTAATGTAAATACACATGCAGCAATTTAATTCCACACAATTATGCTAATTAAGCTATAGACCGAAAAGCATTAAGGTCATTGGTATTTCCATCAATGAATATAAAGCATTATTTTGCAATTTGATATTTATTTCTCCCAGTCAATTTGTCTGGCAACAATTTTTTTCGGCTTTTCATTTTTTTTGGGGGGGGGGTCAAATCCCGCAAAATACCAGCTAAAGGAAACCCTGGAACAATATAATACAAAACACACAAAAACATATTTTTGACTGCACTAGGCCTTTTAATAATGCTTTCCTGTGGATATTTTGGCTCAAATTCCCAATGGTAGGCTATAAGGTCCAAAGTAATTTCAAATTGAATTTTATTCAAGATTCGTGAAGCACATGGGGACGTTTTCAGTGATGGGTTTTTAAGCGACGATGTTGTCCAAGAGGGATAGCATCGTCGTATACACTGCTATGGCCTTCCCTGCGTTCACTTTTTCCTAGTGGGTTGTTGTCCAGTGCCTTCCTTGTGCCTGTCCCATAGATTGGTTGTCATAAAACAATGAAAAACTGACCTTCTCTGAAAGCCTTACTTGTAGGTTGTCGTTTTAAGTATGCTGTTTTGTTAAATGCCGAGTGTGGTCAAAAACGTGATTGTCCTGTGTTTTTATATATATATTTCCATCTGAGGTTCGAGTAATATTGTGAAAGTGGTGATAAGCCCTTTTTAGTGTAAGAGCTGTTTGAAAAGACTAAAATTCCAGCCTGTTTTGGTGGGATGGAGTTTTGGCCTGGCTGGTGACATCACCAGGCGGTAAATTAGTTAATAGACCAAAAAGATTTTCAAACCTCTCAATAACAGCTAGTTTTCCATTTTCCCCTCCCCACTCAGAACACTCCCAGGCAGTCCTACCAAAATTGTTGCTTGAGAAAATGCTCTTTACTAAGAACCTATTTTAATTTATTTTTTACAATTTTTATTTAAAACAATCACAGTAAGGTACTTAATTGTTAATCAGAAATTATTTGAAATTGAGATCAAAACGGCTGCATTGAACCTTTTTAAAATTATACAGTATAATGGCAAAGGTGCATAAAGTTGTCATTGTTTTAGCACTATCTACTGAGTTTTTAAACTACAGCGTGCAACATGGTTCAATGCACCAGTAAATCAGCACCATCTACTTTTTTAGGTTTTTCAAATTGGCAGCATCTTGGAGGTAAAATTGGGATCATGTATACTGTGCTAATGATAATACAAAAGAGTAACAGAGCAATGCACAATAAGGCGAACTTAGCCAACAAGGCATTTGTGGTAAGTGCATGGGGGCTGTCATTTTTATGCATCTCCGCTATTGGTTGACTTCCTCTTCTGTATTCCTCCAACAGATCAGAGGAATGACCATTGACGAGGCCATTGCACAGCTTGAGTTCAACGACAAAAAGGGGGCAAAGATCATGAAAGAGGTATGTTTTAGCTCCTATATTTTATCCTTGTGTGACTGTCTACAGCATGCTTTAGCTAGTTTTGGAAAACAATGCAACATTTGCTTTAGGCGTCCATCCATGTTTCTCAAACATCAAATTTCAAAGTGTTTAAGTTTAGGCATTAACTCCGAATGGTAAGGGTTAAGGTTTGGGATAGGCTTAAAATAAAAATATCAAAAACAACTTTCTATCGCTGGATTCGAACATGCAACCTTTTGAACCAGAGGCAGATGCTTGCGCCCATCTGCCATCCCCGTCAACAACGCCCTAGCAAAACCGAAACCTACAGCGCTCACTGTTGCCCCTAGTGGCCTTGTTTCCACGTCATCTCCCGACGTCCTCAGACATGGATGGACGTCGAGTACTGATTTGTATCACAGGTGACCTGCCTGTGTCCAGTAGTTCTGTAGTTGTCAGTGTTTGGCCGCTGTCTTTCATGATGTGATACATTGTTGTATTTCTAAGGTTCTCTTGGAAGCCCAGGAGATGGCAGTCAGGAATCACAATGTGGAATACAAGTCCAATTTATATGTTGGTAAGAGTCAACTGTCGTACATCTTCTTGAAATCTTACACATCAAATTGTATTAGTCTCATATACAGTTTACAGCAGGTATAAAAGGCGCAGCAAAATGCTTGTGTGCTAGCTCCCTCAATGCAGTACGTTAATCAATATCAATAATAATAATAAATAATAATGTCATAAATAAGTAATAGAAGAGGTAGTATGCATAGTAATAATAGACTATATTTACATATGTGGGTAGTGTCTCGGTCACATAGTAGAATAAATAGTATATAATGGAACAGTATATAATAGAACAGCAGTATTGACTGTGAGTGCTTGTGTGTTTGTGTAAGGGTTGGATCTGTGGATACTAGTCAGTGCAAATAATCTCTAAAGTGCAGATAGTCTCTAATACACAACTTCATACACATAATATCTTGTTCGAATCCTCTCACAATAAAAGGTATGACAGAAATTGCCCATGCTTGCCCTAAATGGCATGATTGAATTCCTGGATGTAAATTGTTTTAACACAAGGTTAGAGTAAAGTGTTGGTGATCATTAAAGGGTGTATAGTGCATTCTAATCACATCCTAACTGTTTCAAATGGAAAAATAAATGGAAATTTCTTGATAAATCACAATAGGGATGTAATTTTAGATGCCGGAAAATAGACTTTTCTTCACTTCAGAGGCTGGGTATGATTTATGCAAATGTAATGCAGAGGTTATTATAGATAAACAAATGATGTGATTGACATTCAAATGCAATTCTGGAATGAAATCTGTCATTGTGTTCTATCTCTCTCACGCGCGCGCACACACACACACACAATCTTTCACACACTCTTTATCCCCTTCTCCCTCTCTTCAGCGGAATCGTTCTCCAACAAGGGGAAGTACCTGAAACGTATCCGTTACCATGGCAGAGGAATGTTTGGGATCATGGATAAAGTGCACTGCCACTACTTTGTCAAGCTGGTAGAGGGGCATCCACCGAAGGCAGAGCAGAAGACTGGCTTCGACCAGGCCAAGGAGTACGTTGAACAGCTCAAGAGTCGCACCATTATCCACGCACTATAGGGCAACTAATACTCTGTATGTGATTTGATATTTGTTGTAAATAAATAATGTATTGTATAATTTTTGCGGGATTGTCTCTACGATTCTGGCTGTTCTCATTTAGGTTTGATTGTGCTGGAAAATCGGCCAGATGTTGAGATAAGTAGTATTTATTTATTTTTGTTGCGAGATTGTCTGCTTTTGATCGCACCCAGCAGTTCATTGTTTACATTCACATTGACATTTTAGTCATAGCATACGCTCTTAGAGGCGGCAGGTAGCCTAGCGGTTAGAGCGTTGTGCCAGTAACCTAAAAGTCGCTAGTTTCAATCCCCGAGCCGACAAGGTGAAAAATCTCTGTGCCCTTGAGCAAAGCATTTAACCATAAATGCTCCAGGGTCGCCGTTGATAATGGCTGACACTGGCCGTCTCTGGGAGTTGGGATATGCAAAAAAAATCATTTCCAATTCATGCAAACGTATAATACTCCCTTGAAAAATACACTATATATAAAAGTATGTGGACACCGCTTCAAATTAGTGGTTTCGGCTATTTCAGCCACACCTGTTTGCTGACAGGTGTATAAAGCACACAGCCATGCAATCTCCATAGACAAACATTGGCAGTAGAATGGCCTTACTGAAGAGCTCAGTGACTTTCAACATGGCACCATCATAGGATGCCACCTTTCCAACAAGTCAGTTGGTCAAATTTCTGCCCTGCTAGAGCTGCCCCGGTCAACTGTAAGTGCTGTTATTGTGAAGTAGAAACATCTTGGAGAAACAACGGCTCAGCCGCGACGTGGTAGGCCACACAAGCTCACAGAACGGAACCGCCAAAAAAGTACATAGTGCGTAAAAATTGCCTGTCCTCGGTTGCAACACTCACTACCGAGTTCGACACTGCCTCTGGAAGCAACGTCAGAACAAGAACTGTTCATCGGGAGCTTCATGAAATGGGTTTCCATGGCCGAGCAGCCGCACACAAGCCTAAGATCACCAAGCGCAAAGACAAGCTTCTGCTGGAGTGGTGTAAAGCTCGCCGCCATTGGACTCTGGAGCAGTGGAAATGCATTCTCTGGATTGATGAATCATGCTTCACCATCTGGCAGTCCGACGGCCAAATCTGGGTTTGGCGGATGCCAGGAGAACACTACCTGCCCGCAAGCATAGTGCCAAGTGTAAAGAATAATGATCTGGGGCTGTTTTTCATGGTTTGGGCTAGGCCCCTTAGTTCCAGTGAAGGGAAATCTTAACGCTACAGCATACAATTACATTTTAGACGATTCTGTGGTTCCAACTTTGTGGCAACAGTTTGGGGAAGGTCATTTCCTGTTTCAGCATGACAATGCCCCTGTGCACAAAGCAAGGTCCATAAAGAAATGGTTTGCCGAGATCTGTGTGGAAGAACTTGACTGGCCTGCACAGAGTCCTGACCTCAATCCCATCGAACACCTTTGGGATGAATTGGAACGCTGACTGCGAGCCAGGCCTAATTGCCCAATATCATTGCCGGATCTCACTAATGCTCGTTGCTGAATGGAAGCAAGTCCCCTCAGCAATGTCCCAACATCTAGTGGAAAGCCTTCCCAGAAGAGTGGAGGCTGTTATAGCAGCAAAAGGGGGACCAACTCCATATTAATGCCCATGATTTTGGAATTCTGGAACGAGCAGGTGTCCTTTTATACTTTTGGTCATGTATTGTATAAACACCCACCATTTTTTAAAAATTTTTTATTACAGAGCGACTTGCAGTTAATGTCACATTTTATTTTTAGTAGAACGTTCAAAACTATCCTCAAATCGGCAAGATTGGTGTTAATAAAAATACAAAATAAAATACATTATATATATAGTATATATTTTGATATTATACTCCATGGACTGCATAAATCAGTTGGAAAAGGAAGACCGATGAATTGGTGCTGCATTTCCATTATTTTCTAAAGTTGTCAGAGACCAAAATATTATTTTGCACTCTAGCAACTGCAATGCAAGCTCAAAACTCAATTTCAATGTTGGTCATGCATGCATATTGTTTTTCTGGAAGAGCGTAAACTTTGTTTATTTATCATGAGACTGCATTATGACATTGCATTATGTTTTGACCTGTGCAAAGCACTGCTGAAATCCCTCAACCACAGCATCAAAACGAAAACCTTGTCAGGAGGCACATCATCACGGCTGAATAGACATTTTGGTTTGCCTCCAACCTCTCTGAATCCAACAGCCAAATCCCCTTCATGTCGGGACTCCCCTGACAGTGTCTGGTTTTGGATGACAACAGGAACCAAGCCATCTCCCCATGTGTAATCCGGTCACACCAGCTCCCATTTCTATGCTCCATTTACTTCTGGGTCTGTGACTGTTATGAGTGTGGACAGGGCTGTCCTAGGGGCCTGACTGCATTTAAAAAACGGTGTGACTTGATAGTGCTTTAAAATGCTGTTGTAAAGAAGAAGCGGTCTAGCATTGACATGGTGTCTTCTCCAATGGAGCACCATTCTGTGTCTTAATCTGCATCTAAAGTGGAAATGATTTATTTTTTAAATAGTCTGTTTCCCAATGTTACCCATTGACTGACATTCACCTTGATATTTTGACTTACTCAACCCATCATCAGCAAGCTCCATCATTCTTTGACAAAATTGTTTACAGTTTCTGTGTATGTCGTCAGTTTTATATGAAGGTTTTTCCCATCTTCTAAAGGCCACAGGTTGTGGGAGCAGTCTGGGAGGAGGAGAGGCCTTGAGCTGGGTCACTGCTGTTCCTAATTGCCCTTTAGTTCCCCACTCCTTATGTTACAGATCTGGCCAGCCTGTCTGATCTGTCTGTCACTTCATCCTGCCAAAGCCCATGTCGGCTCCAAATGGCTTTGAGTGTATTTTCAAATAAAATGCCACTTTCTGGACCCAATTTAAGCAGACAAGTGCCCTCAATTTCAGGTTAGAGCCAACAACTATCACCTTGTTCCCAGAGCACAATGCTCAGCAGAACTACCAAAAGTATAGCAGTTGTTCTTGCTTCTGTTTTTTTTTTTTATACCCACTCACACCTTAGTAAAGCACAGCACAATCACAGACTTGCATACTGTACATCAGAGCTTTTATGTATGCAGTATAACAAATGCTTCCATGCAGTGCTGCCTATACGCAGACTATGTGCTGTCTTTCGGGGACTCAACCTACTGTTGAGAGATAGCATAGTAGAATACAGAACATGTATCAGCAGTTTTCATGATGTTAAGAATGAACAAAAATTCAGGCGAGGGGACCAGACCACTTTAACTAGTTGCCTTGAACGCAGGTCCTCAACAAGCATCCGCTGCAACTCATTGCTAATCAGTCTCCAAACCTGTCCTCACGCTCCTTAATCACCACTGCCACCCTACTTAAACCTGACCAAACTAACATTCCTCTTCTTGAGAGGAAGGCAATGTTTAAGTTCTTAGAATCCCAGTACACGGCCAGAGTGATTGAGGAGAAAGGATTAGCCCAGGGGAAAATGCCGTCCCTTGAGAGAACAAGACGTAACAAGAAGTGCAGTATTATCATAAGGAGACATATACTTGGAATACGGAAGAGGAATGGAGGGGAAAAAGAGAGGGAGGAAGAGGGTGAGCTTGAATTGGTTAACAGATGGTGGAAAAAGGGAGATTGTTTGTTTGTTAAAAAATAATTTGTTAAAGAAGGATCGTAGAAAGTGTGAGCAGAGTGAGCTGTACGCCAGATTGACGACTGGAGGAGAAATAGAAGTGAGGGCGAAGTGTGGTAGGTGTGAAGTTCTCGGAACCCGAGGCTTGCACCGAGGGTCAGGATAAAGATGAGTCTAACGGTAGGAGTGACCCCCCTACTCGCTGTTTATTATTTATGCAAAGTCACTTTACCCCTACCTACATGTACAAATTACCTCCACACCTGTCCTCACGCTCCTTAATCACAAAGGAATGTTTAGCATTGGGGGAAGTAGTGGAATGTTAATTGTAGGGGTGCCCATGGGCCTGAGGATCAGAAATAGCTGGTGCGCGAGAGGCAGGTTGATGTTTCCAGGGTTTGAGGCAGTGAAGAAAGTAGAGGAAGATTGGGCAAGGGGGAAGGATCCTGAGAGTAGTGGTGTGAGTAGTAGATCTGTACCAGTACAGAGGGATATGCCAACACATGATATATGCTTAAGTAAGATTGGATTTTTTGCGTTTTATAGCAATGGTTATCAACTGTGCTGCAGGGATGGACCATAAGTAGCAGAAAATTGAGGTTGTGGTGGCAGCCGCAGAGTTACAGGGTGTGTTGAGTGGTGGTGTCCTGTCCTTTCAGGCTGTTGGCCTGAGGTTAGACTAACTAGATTTAAATAGTGGAGTAAGGTGGTGGGTTTTTAGTGAGTGTCCGGTTTGATGGTAGGGTATTTGTTGATTTTTATTTGTATTTTTTTTATTTTATTTTTAAGCAAAGTATAAGGGAGGTATACTCCAGTCTAGTAGGTGGCGGTAATGTAACATTTATTGGATGCCAACTGCCGTTAAACCTCATCGAAGAAGACGTTCCTCTTTGTTCTGCAGTGCATGTCGTGCTGCACAACACTGTTACTAGCCTCATCAAGTTTTGCTGAGCAAGTTCTCCGCTCAGCAAGTTAATTATATTTTGTCGCACCTGCTCCCGTCAGGTTTTGTTCACTAACCTCTACTCTGTTCGTCTTTCAACTTTGCTGTTAAAATCAGTTGGCTCTTGGCGTTTCATGCTTTTGTTTTGTTTTCAATTGCTGTCTTCAGGCTCTTTATATATCACGGACCTGCTTTCACGGCATTTCCTCTCCGCCAAACCGGCCAGCTCCGCAGCCTATTCTCAGTGTGCTCTCCCGAGTGCATTTCACTGTCCACGGCACTGCTTCACCGACTGCACCAGCGCATCTCCCGGACACATGCAAGCCGCATGCCCTGCTCCTCAGTGGAACCGTAAGGCTGTGCCGCCAACCATCGCTTCCTTGGTCCCGGCTGTTCAACCATCGCAGGTACAGTAAATCATTTTCAATACATTCCGTATTCATTTCCATTCACGTTAAGAGTAATTGATAAAAGCTGAATGGCACTCTTCATAATGCCATTAATTAAGCTTGTCCAGGGTCTTGTGTGCAACAGTCCATGTGACTGCAGGCCATGTTATCAGTTTGTTGCAAATTCAACATATACAGTATTGGCCACATCCTATCATCCTGCAGACCGGCCTTCTCACTCTAGAAATGCAATGTTCATGTCATTGCATGGCGTCCGTCCAGCCATGATTGTCCTATCACTATTTTGATCGCTCCCTTGTGTACCTTTTCTTTCACTAAACTACGTCTTCCTCTCTCCAGTCGGTTGAGTATGGCTGCCCCTCCTGCCGGGACCACATCCACCCATGTTGCCTACTGCATGATGACACCATGCACCCGAGGCCCACCATGACGGCAAACCCCCTGCTGCCTCTACTGCCGAATATTCATTCCTCCAACACCAACTCGGCCTCCAAAACCAGCTCTGCACCGTGCTTCTCTCCCAGCCTCAGATTACAACTTGTCATCTGACACAGCCTAACTCCCTGCAGCTACAGCTCCCCGACGGCCCAGCAGGCCGACTTTCTCTCTCTCTCCCCCTCTCTAATACCTGACACCGGTACACATTCATCTCTCCGATCTCCCGCGCTCTCTCACTGCCCCTGTCTCCTCCATGCCGGCAGGGTACTCCCTGCATCCAACGGCTGCTCTGGCCCCCTGCTCCCTTGCCTCTTCCTACTACTTTTCTCTCCGGTCCCACTGGACTGCTTTAGCAGTGGCTCGCCTACCCTTTCTGCCAGTGATGACCTCTCTCAGCATAGTGCTTCCTTTACCCGCTACCTCTCGTGTTCTGCCTCCGCTGGTGGTGCAACTGGTTTTCAGGTTGCCTGCTCTGTCCTCCCAACTATCTTGCCTGCTTCATCTTCACAGCCTTTGGCTCCTCTCCCCCCTCGGCTCTCGCTTGCTCGGCCCCTGTTCACATCTGTGACCTTCTCTCAGTTCAGTGAGCCGATTGCCTCGATGTTCCAGTTTTCACTACTGGCCGCATCCCAGCCCCGCCATCTGGCTCAGCATTCCCTCTAGACGGCTGTCCTGGCTCTTCCTCCACCCAACACTCCACTTCAATTCGCATCCAGTCTCTTTGCTTCGCCAGCAGATCCTACAAGGTCCTGCTGGCCCCTCTCTGCCAGTGACTACCTCTCGCCTCCTGATGCATCCCCCGCACTGCCTCTGCTTTCTGCTCCGCTCTGCCCCCCTTTGGCCGTTGTCCCCGTGCTCCAACAACCTGGTAATGTTTTGCCTTCGACACCCATTCGATGCTGCGGCTCACCCACTCGCTCTGCCAATGATGACCTCCGGTCCTGTGACTGCCACCCCCGCAGCGTCTCACCGTCCATCCCTACCAGCAATAAACACCCACATCCCAGCCAGCTCTGCCAGTTATGTGCCAACTGCTCCTGCAGCGGTTCGGCCCTTGATCTTAACAGCTGATACCCTCTCCTAGATCAGTGAACTACCTGCCTCTGTTCAAGTCTTCGACTGACGGCCACAGCCCAGCCTCGCCGAAGTCTGCCGCCAGCCCATTGACATACTGTCTGCCTGCATCCAGATGAGACCAAGTTACAACTCCATCACGGTCTCTCCACGCTGGGATTGGTTTATTTTGGTGTTCTTTGGCTTCCTGCGATGTTCCGATTTTACATCCTCATCTTCAACCTACATCCCTTCTCAACATGTCAGACATTGCCATCCTTGACAGGTACCTTCACCATCAAACACCGTAAACTGATCGGTTTGGCAGAACCACACTAGTCTATCTGTTCTGGCTACTATCTACCCTCAACCCTTACGAACCACTCACCTACTTCCTACAGCCAAGACAATCTCAACATGCCTCCATCTGATCCACTATTCCTCACCGAATCCGGTTCCATTGCCTTGCCAATGATTCCATTCCCATCTTAGACAAACACTCCCTGTATTGCTATTCTGCTGACCAACTCTCCGGACACTCCTTCCGCATCAGAGCTGCATCCATGGCATCTCGACATGGCATCCCAGACACCATACAACTCCTCGGACGCTAGTCCCTTCAAGCCTATAATTCCTACATCTGCTCTGACATCAATAGCCCACAACATGCTCATCTCTGGAAGACTGCTTGAGTCAATGCAGGCTCAGTCTCTGCCTCATTTCACGGACACCATCTACTTCATGCACCGAATCCTACCCAACCAGCCAAGAGGATTGCTCCCCAGCTGAGCCTCGTTCCTCAGTTTTATTCCTTGCCACAGTTGCTTCTGGTTTCTCTCCTGGGGTATAAGGTTGGGTCACTCCGTGGGTGTCTTGTCCATACGCCTGTACTACCTCAACCTCAATGCCAACCGTCCAGAATGGCTCACTTCCTCTCCAGTTCTCTTTTTGGGGATTGCCATCACAGCATCCTAACTACCACGGCCGGACGATTTCTACCTGAGACTCCAAGCCAAACTCTAGAGTCCACCCCTGGATCTTTCAACTGCAGCGCTCTGCTTCATGCGGTCCATTCTCATTCCCCTCCTGAATCCTCATTCTGACATCTATTCTTTCTCATATTCCAAAACCATTTAAATGTCTGTTCCTTAAACTCATGAACTCCTATGTCAGTCACTGACAGTCAATCGACTAGCCCTTGTCAGCTAACATTTTATAGATTGCTAGGTAAGTTAGTCTAGCCAGCTATCTAAACCTTGTAGTAACCTTGGCCGAATTACTAACAGGGCATGAAGGCACATGCCCAGGGGCCCTGACCTCAATCAAATCACATTTTAATGGTCGTATACACATTTTGTAGATATCGCAGGTGAGCGGAATGCTTATGTTTCTAGCTCCAGCAGTGCAGTAATACCTAACAATACACACACCACAAACATAAAGAACTATCAAATGAGCAATGTCAGTGTCCGGAATATCAGAATGTTATAACCCATTGACTTATTCCACACTTTGTTACAGCTTAGATTTTTTTTCCTCCCCCATCTACACACAATACCCCATAATGACAGTGATAAAAAAAAAAAAAGTACTATAAAAATGAAAAACAAATTAAATCTAAGTAAGTATTCACACCCCTGAGTCGATTCATGTTAGAATCACCTTTGGCAGCAATTACAGCTGTGGGTCTTTCTGGTTAACTCTAAGAGCTTTGCACACCTGGATTGTACAATATTTGCACACTATTCTTACAAAAATTCTTCAAGCTCTGTCAAGTTGGTTGATCATTTTTAGTCAGTGATTTTCAAGTCTTACCATAGATTTTCAAGCCGACCAGTGTATATTTGGCCTTGATCAAATTGTATTTGTCACATGCGCTAAATACAACAGGTGTGTGTGTATGTGTGTGTATGTGTATATATATATATACATACATACATACATACATACATACATACATACATACATACATACATACATACATACAGTGAGGGAAAAAAGTATTTGATCCCCTGCTGATTTTGTACGTTTGCCCACTGACAGACATGATCAGTCTATAATTTTAATGGTAGGTTTATTTTAACAGTGAGAGACAGAATAACAACCAAAAAATCCAGAAAGAAGCATGTCAAAAATGTTATAAATTGATTTGCATTTTAATGAGGGAAATAAGTATTTGACCCCTCTGCAAAACATGACTTAGTACTTGGTGGCAAAACCCTTGTTGGCAATCACAGAGGTCAGACGTTTCTTGTAGTTGGCCACCAGGTTTGCACACATCTCAGGAGGGATTTTGTCCCTCTCCTCTTTGCAGATCTTCTCCAAGTCATTAAGGTTTCGAGGCTGACGTTTGGCAACTCGAACCTTCAGCTCCCTCCACAGATTTTCTATGGGATTAAGGTCTGGAGACTGGCTAGGCCACTCCAGGACTTTAATGTGCTTCTTCTTGAGCCACTCCTTTGTTGCCTTGGCCGTGTGTTTTGGGTCATTGTCATGCTGGAATACCCATCCACGACCCATTTTCAATGCCCTGGCTGAGGAAAGGAGATTCTCACCCAAGATTTGACGGTACATGGCCCCGTCCATCGTCCCTTTGATGCGGTGAAGTTGTCCTGTCCCCTTAGCAGAAAAACACCCCCAAAGCATAATGTTTCCACCTCCATGTTTGACAGTGGGGGTGGTGTTCTTGGGGTCATAGGCCGCATTCCTCCTCCTCCAAACACGGCGAGTTGAGTTGATGCCAAAGAGCTCGATTTTGGTCTCATCTGACCACAACACTTTCACCCAGTTCTCCTCTGAATCATTCAGATGTTCATTGGCAAACTTCAGACGGCCCTGTATATGTGCTTTCTTGAGCAGGAGGACCTTGCGGGCGCTGCAGGATTTCAGTCCTTCACGGCGTAGTGTGTTACCAATTTTTTTCTGGGTGACTATGGTCCCAGCTGCCTTGAGATCATTGGCAAGATCCTCCCGTGTAGTTCTGGGCTGATTCCTCACCGTTCTCATGATCATTGCAACTCCACGAGGTGAGATCTTGCATTGTGCCCCAGGCCGAGGGAGATTGACAGTTCTTTTGTGTTTCTTCCATTTGCGTATAATCGCACCAACTGTTGTCACCTTCTCACCAAGCTGCTTGGCGATGGTCTTGTAGCCCATTCCAGCCTTGTGTAGGTCTACAATCTTGTCCCTGACATCCTTGGAGAGCTCTTTGGTCTTGGCCATGGTGGAGAGTTTGGAATCTGATTGATTGATTGCTTCTGTGGACAGGTGTCTTTTTATACAGGTAACAAACTGAGATTAGGAGCACTCCCTTTAAGAGTGTGCTCCTAATCTCAGCTCGTTACCTGTATAAAAAACACCTGGGAGCCAGAAATCTTTCTGATTGAGAGGGGGTCAAATACTTATTTCCCTCATTAAAATGCAAATCAATTTATAACATTTTTCACATGCATTTTTCTGGATTTTGTTGTTGTTATTCTGTCTCTCACTCTTCAAATAAACCTACCATTAAAATTATAGACTGATCATTTCTTTGTCAGTGGGCAAACGTACAACATCAGCAGGGGATCAAATACTTTTTTCCCTCACTGTATGAGCAGCAGTGAAATAACAATAGCGAGGCTATATACAGGGGGCACCGGCACAGAGTCAATGTGCGGGCCAGTCGAGGCAATATGTACGTGAAGGTAGAGTTATTAAAGTGACTATGCATAGATCATAAACAGAGGGGCAGGCAATGCAAATAGTCTGGGTAGCCATTTGTTTAGATGTTCAGGAGTCTTATGGCTTGGGGGTAGAAGCTGTTTAGAAGCCTCTTGGACCTAGACTTGGTGCTCCGGTACCGCTTGCCGTGCTGGAGTCTGACCATTTTTAGGGCCTTCCTCTGACACAGGCTATTGTCCTGCTGAAAGGTGAATTAATCTCCCAGTGTCTGGGAGATAAAGCAGACTGAACCAGGTTTTCCTCTAGGATTTTGCCTGTGCTTATCTCTATTCCTAGTCCTTGCCGATGACAAGCATACCATAACATGATGCAGCCACCACCATCCTTGAAAATATGAAATGTTACTCTGATGTGTTGTGATTGACTTGCCCCAAACATAACGCTTTGTATTCCGGACATAAAGTTAATTTCTTAGCCAAATATTTTTGCAGTTTCACTTTAGTGCCTTATTGCAAACAGGATGCATGTTTTGGAGAATATTCCTTCCATACAGGCTTCCTTTTCACTGTCATTTAGGTTAGGATTGTGGAGTACCTACAATGTTTATCCATCCTCAATTTTCTCCTATCACAGCCATTTAACTCTAATCGTTTTAAAGTCACCACTGGCCTCATGGTGAAATCCCTGAGCGGTTTCCTCCTTCTCCCGCAACTGAGTTAGGAAGGACACCTGTATCTATGTAGTGACTGGGTGTATTGATACACCATACAAGGTGTAACTTCACCTTTCTCAAAGGGATATTCAATTCACATTTTTACTCCTGAACTTATTTAGTCTTGCCATAACAAAGGGGTTGAATACTTATTGACTCAAGACATTTAAGCTTCATTTTTTATTAATTTGTAAAAATTACTAAACTTACTTTTGTGTATATATTGTATGTGGACACCCCTTCAAATTAGTGGATTTTAGTTGCTGACAGGTGTAAAAAAATAAATAAAGCACACAGCCATGTAATCGCCATAGAGAAACATTGGCAGTAGAATGGCCTTCCTGAAGAGCTCAGTGACTTTCAGCGTGGCACCGTCATAGGATGCAACCTTTCCAACAAGTCAGTTCGTCAAATTTCTGCCCTGCTAGAGCTGCCCGGTCAACTGTAAGTGCTGTTATTGTGAAGTGGAATCGTCTAGGAGCTACAACTGCTCAGCCGTGAAGTGGTAGGCCACGCAAGCTCACAGAACGGGACCGCCGTGTGCCGAAGCGCGTAAAAATCGTCTGTCCTCGGTTGCAACACTCACTACCGAGTTCCAGACTGCCTCTGGAAGCAACGTCAGTACAAGAACTGTTCGTCGGGAGCTTCATGAAATGTGTTCCCATGGCCAAGCAGCCGCACACAAGCCTCAGATCACCATGCGCAATGCCATGTGTCGGCTGGAGTGGTGTAAAGCTGGACTCTGGAGCAGTGGAAATGCGTTCTCTGGAGTGATTAATTACGCTTCACCATCTGGCAGTCCGACGGACAAATCTGGGTTTGGCGGATGCCAGGAGCACGCTACATGCCCGCATGCATAGTGCCAACTGTAAAGTTTGGTGGAGGAGGAATAATGGTCTGGGGCTGTTTTTCATGGTTTGGGCTAGGCCCCTTAGTTCCAGTAAAGGGAAATCTTAACGCTAGAGCATACAATGACATTCTAGACAATTCTGTGCTTCCAACTTTGTGGCAACAGTTTGGAGAAGGCCATTTCCTGTTTCAGCATGACAATGCCCCTGTGCACAAAGCGAGGTCCATACAGAAATGGTTTGTCGATCGGTGTGGAAGAACTTGACTGGCCTACACAGAGACCTCAACCCCATCGAACACCTTTGGGATTAATTGGAACGCCGACTGCGAGCCAGGCTTAATCTCCCAACATCAGTGCCCAACGTCACTAATGCTCTTGTGGCTGAATGGAAGGAAGTCCCCACAGCAATCTTCCAACATCTAGTGGAAAACCTTCCCAGAAGAGTGGAGGCTGTTATAGCAGCGAAGGGGGGACCAACTCCATGAGATGTTCAATCTCAATTTAATCAGTTTTAATTTCAGGCTGTAACTCAACAAAATGTGGAAAGTAAAGGGTTGTGAATATTTTCTGACGGCACTGTATATCTATATAATAGTGTGTAAGGACAGTATATGAATAGAAAAGGTGTGTACAGTAGTAGTTATATAGGATGAGACTAGATTACAGTATATGTATGAAGTGGGTAAAACAGTATGTAAACATTAAAGGGACCAGTGTTGAATGACTATGTACATAGGGCAGCAATCTAAGATGCCCCCCCATCCAGGGGGTGCACATTTGCTTTTGTTAGTCACTCACTCATGATATGAAAATGGCATAAATCATGTTACAGCAGGGAATTGGAGGGAAACCAAATCTTGCTTGGTGCCACCAAAACACTAGAGGCGGCCCTGTCATGATTGCCACATTTGCAGAAAGTGGCTATTTACTTTCTCCCCCCCAACTATGATATTGCATAAGAAACATTTTTCTTCCCCAATTGTCTGGTGACAAGCAGCCTACCGTAATGCCTCTTCCAATTAGCTGATATGTACAGATTGCCTCCACCCAGCTACACGGAAATACACAATTGCAGTGAAAAATGTTACCCAAGGCTTTTGTAGCTGTCAAGACCATTAACCCTAAAAAGGTTGTGTTGAGGAAACCATCTGGTCTATACAAGGAAAGAGGATGTTATATGACTTCTCGCTGTGAAACGATAACACTGATTCATTACTATAGGAGCATGGCAGTTAAACAATGATCTGAGTGAGCTGATTGGGGGAGAACCATAATTTAACATCAGCAATGTGTTAATCCTTACATGGGCATGTATGGCAGCAACAGTATCACATGAAATTATTACATTAGGGTACAACCAAGGCACCCACTGGGCACAGACGTCAATTCAACTTCTATTCCACGTTGCTTCAACGTAATTTAATTGAAATGACGTGTAAACAACATTGATTCAACCAGTGTGCCCAATGGGCAGGCTCAGGGGGTATGAGCCACATACATATACGTTTGATTTCAGGTTTTAAGCAGCAGACTGATTTAACCATGTAACCATGGGGATTTGCTACAGGATGGGGTCGTGAAACGATTCACATTCATTTTGATTTATATATGAACGAACTTGATAAATTAACTGGATCGCTGGGCCAACTTACTGTTCAGAAAAAAGTATTCACCTCTGATGTGACAAGGTATCGTTTCTTCTGGGCTTGGTAACATCTGAGGTCTCAGGATCCAATGATAAAAGATTAAAGACATTCAATCATGCATAATTTCAACCTTATGCTCAACAGCCAATGTATAAACTGGATGTGTGATCTGCTCAGGGAGATGGTTGTGAAAGACAAAATGCCTTGATTTGAGAGTGCCCTATTTTATTCATCATGGGCCCAATTCAGACTTAGGAAATGTACATCTTTCCTAGGCATTTCTCAGTAGATGTTATTCAGATGTACCTTTTTTATGCAGGTGTGTAATAGGCTTTGCAGGAGTGGATCCCTTGCGTGCGCTGAATAAATGTAATTAAACCGCTGAAAATCCTCTCAATTCCTGGCCAACAGATTTTCTTGGAGTTTTCATTCAATAGGGTTTTCAGTACAGTTCTCTAAAGCCATCCCTTTAAATTTGGTGTACCTTTTTTTAAATTTGAGTTTTTTTCGACGGACTCTGTAGAATATATGGAGAGAATGGTTCAGAATATTATGGATCAATAAAAGAAAGCCATGTAAGTACACTCATAAGCCTATTCGTCTCCTTTTCAGCACCAGTTGGTAGATTTAAAAAATACTCAGATCTTGTATATTGTTTAGGGTTAGGAAAATACTATTTATGAATAATAACAAAACCTGTCTGGAGAGCCTTTACGCACAAAATATATTGGTGAATCAAAAAGTAGTTTTTAATTAATCTTTGAAGTTGCCATATTCAATTGTTCAAACCATAAAATATTGGAAGGTGAGAAGTGTACAATAGGGGTTGAACAGTAGTCTATAAATCGACCCTAATAATCCTCACTAATCATGGAACTGATGACTCCAGGTTTAAACTGCTAAATTTGGTCTGCATTCCATAAAGATTCAAATAGGCTACATGTCCCAAATTATTGCACAACTTGTAATACTTTAGCCTAATTTGATCCACTTTTGCTAGTGATCCTCAGGAGCAACCACACAAACGTGACAGAGGAAAGAAAGGTAAACTAACGATGTAAAAAGTATAGAAACTAACATTAAAATCAGTGATGGTTATACATGTATGTGGGTATAATTGACAGTGGCTATCAATAGTGGCTAATATTTAACACAATACAAATTGTAAAAAATCTAAAGAGTACAGTGAATAGTCTGGGCATATACAGTCGTGGTCAAAAGTTTTGAGAATGACACAAGTATTGGTCTTCACAAAGTTCGCTGCTTCAGTGTTATGAGAGATTTTTGTCAGATGTTACTATGGTATACTGAAGTATAATTACAAGCATTCCATAAGTGTCAAAGGCTTTTATTGACAATGACATTATGTTTATGCAAAGAGTCAATATTTGCAGTGTTGACCCTTCTTTTTCAAGACCTCTGCAATCCGCCCTGGCATGCTGTCAATTAACGTCTGGGCCACATCCTGACTGATGGCAGCCCATTCTTGCATAATCAATGCTTGGAGTTTGTCAGAATTTGTGGGTTTTTGTTTGTCCACCCGCCTCTTGAGGATCGACCACAAGTTCTCAATGGGATTAAGGTCTGGGGAGTTTCCTGGCCATGGACCCAAAATTTCGATGTTTTGTTCCCCGAGCCACTTAGTTATCACTTTTGCCTTATGGCAAGGTGCTCCATCATGCTGGAAAAGGCATTGGTTGTCACCAAACTGTTCTTGGATGGTTGGGAGAAGTTGCTCTCGGAGGATGTGTTGGTACCATTCTTTATTCATGGCTGTGTTCTTAGGCAAAATTGTGAGTGAGCCCACTCCCTTGGCTGAGAAGCAACCCCACACATGAATGGTCTCAGGATGCTTTACTGTTGGCATGACACAGGACTGATGGTAGCGCTCACCTTGTCTTCTCCGGACAAGGTGTTTTCCGGATGCCCCAAACAATCAGAAAGGGGATTCATCAGAGAAAATGACTTTACCCCAGTCCTCAGCAGTCCAATCCCTGTACCTTTTGCAGAATATCCGTCTGTCCCTGATGTTTTTCCTGGAGAGAAGTGGCTTCCTCGCTGCCCTTCTTGACACCAGGCCATCCTCAAAGTTTTCGCCTCACTGTGCGTGCAGATGCACTCACACCTGCCTGCTGCCATTCCTGAGCAAGCTCTGCATTGGTGGTGCCCCGATCCCGCAGCTGAATCAACTTTAGGAGACGGTCCTGGCGCTTGCTGGACTTTCTTGGGCGCCCTGACGCCTTTTTCACAACTTAACATCTCTCCTTGAAGTTCTTGATGATCCGATAAATGGTTGATTTAGGTGCAATCTTATTAGCAGCAATATCATTGCCTGTGAAGCCATTTTTGTGCAAAGCAATGATGACGGCACGTGTTTCCTTGCAGGTAACCATGGTTAACAGATGAAGAACAATGATTTCCAGCACCACCCTCCTTTTAAAGCTTCCAGTCTGTTATTCTAACTCAATCAGCATGACAGAGTGATCTCCATCATTGTCCTCGTCAACACACTCACCTGTGTTAACGAGAGAATCACTGACATGATGGCAGCTGGTCCTTTTGTGGCAGGGCTGAAATGTTTTTTGGGATTAAGTTCATTTTCATGGCAAAGAGGGACTTTGCAATTCATCTGATCACTCTTCATGACATTCTGGAGTATATGCAAATTACCATCATCAAAACTGAGGCAGCAGACTTTGAAAATTAGTATTTGTGTCATTCTCAAAACTTTTGACCACGACTAATTCAAACATTCTAGAAATCATAAATCGACTCGATAGGTTTGGTGCTATATTGGACTCGTTTCAGGAAACTAGGTGTATGTCGCACGTCACTACTTCACAGGAGAGGCATTTGAACGTAAACACATTTTTTATCAAAATGTATTTTGGGGCAGAAATGCCTTCTGGAACATGAACTTTCATGTGTCTTAATAACAAATGTGTATTCCATCCGTAAATACAAATACAATTGTTAAATTACGAGGCTAATTGGTTTAGCCACAGAAAAAGACCGGAACCTTCCCGCTAGCCATGATTGGCTGAGATAATGTATGGGCTGGACATGCCGGGAGATGAGTTTGGATTGGTCTGCCATGTAGAATGCTTCTGTTTATAATGTGAGCTGCTCCGTATGTGTTGATAGTCCTTTCTACCAAGCCGTTTTTGAAATACACTGCTCAAAAAAATTAAGGGAACACTTAAACAACACAATGGAACTCCAAGTCAATCACACTTCTGTGAAATCAAACTGTCCACTTAGGAAGCAACACTGATTGACAATAAATTTCACATGCTGTTGTGCAAATGGAATAGACAACAGGTGGAAATTATAGGCAATTAGCAAGACACCCCCAATAATGGACTGGTTTTGCAGGTGGTGACCACAGACCACTTCTCAGTTCCTATGCTTCCTGGCAGATGTTTTGGTCACTTTTGAATGCTGGTGGTGCTTTCACTCTAGTGGTAGCATGAGACGGAGTCTACAACCCACACAAGTGGCTCAGGTAGTGCAGCTCATCCAGGATGGCACATCAATGCGAGCTGTGGCAAGAAGGTTTGCTGTGTCTGTCAGCGTAGTGTCCAGAGCATGGAGGCGCTACCAGGACACAGGCCAGTACATCAGGAGATGTGGAGGAGGCCGTAGGAGGGCAACAACCCAGCAGCAGGACTGCTACCTCCACCTTTGTGCAAGGAGGAGCAGGAGGAGCACTGCCAGAGCCCTGCAAAATGACCTCCAGCAGGCCACAAATGTGCATGTGTCTGCTTAAATGGTCAGAAACAGACTCCATGAGGGTGGTATGAGGGCCCGACGTCCACAGGTGGGGGTTGTGCTTACAGCCCAACACCGTGCAGGACGTTTGGCATTTGCCAGAGAACACCAAGATTGGCAAATTCGCCACTGGCGCCCTGTGCTCTTCACAGATGAAAGCAGGTTCACACTGAGCACGTGACAGACGTGACAGAGTCTGGAGACGCCGTGGAGAACGTTCTACTGCCTGCAACATCCTCCAGCATGACTGGTTTGGCGGTGGGTCAGTCATGGTGTGGGGTGGCATTTCTTTGGGGGGCCGCACAGCCCTCCATGTGCTCGCCAGAAGTAGCCTGACTGCCATTAGGTACCAAGATGAGATCCTCAGACCCCTTGTGAGACCATATGCTGGTGCGGTTGGCCCTGGGTTCCTCCTAATGCAAGACAATGCTAGACCTCATGTGGCTGGAGTGTGTCAGCAGTTCCTGCAAGAGGAAGGCATTGATGCTATGGACTGGCCCGCCCATTCCCCAAACCTGAATCCAATTGAGCACATCTGGGACATCATGTCTCGCTCCATCCACCAACGCCACGTTGCACCCCAGACTGTCCAGGAGTTGGCGGATGCTTTAGTCCAGGTCTGGGAGGAGATCCCTCAGGAGACCATCCACCACCTCATCAGGAGCATGCCCAGGCGTTGTAGGGAGGTCATACAGGCACGTGGAGGCCACACACACTACTGAGCCTCATTTTGACTTGTTTTAAGGACATTACATCAAAGTTGGATCAGCCTGTAGTGTGGTTTTCCACTTTAATTTTGAGGGTGACTCCAAATCCAGACCTCCATGGGTTGATGAATTTGATTTCCATTGATAATGTTTGTGTGATTTTGTTGTCAGCACATTCAACTATGTAAAGAAAAAAGTATTTAATAAGATTATTTCATTCATTCAGATCTAGGATGTGTTATTTTAGTGTTCCCTTTATTTTTTTGAGCAGTGTATATAACGTTAGCCATCGAGAACTACAAAAGTTGTGCTATTTTTCTCAACATTGATGCCCTGAATTTAGCAGGCGCTTTCGACAGATGAGTTGGAAAAAGTGATCTGCTACTCTCTGCACATTCCACGGTCAGTGTGAACTGGAGTGACTTGACACAACGCTGGCCAAACAAGGTGTAGCTACAAACAAAATGGAGTTAAATGGTTACAGTCTGCCGTGAAGCGTTCATCCATGTATACGGGTAAGAGTCTAGCTACATTTTCAGACATAAGTTTCTAATTTTGTCAAAGTTGTTTTCATTGCAAGTTACAGCATACTGTTAGCTAGCAAGCAAACATTAGCTTGCTGGCTCGCTAGCTAATGTTACAAGTATGATCTGTAGTAATATTATTTGAATCAGAACTCCATTTGCATTCTTCGTTATAGCCAATGTTAGCTAGCTGACGTTGAACCTGATTGGTTATCTTTAGCTATCTGGAGATTCATACTACAGCTATGACAATGTTTGTATTGGTTGGTATTAGTATGAGTTGGGACTTATGCCAGTTCATTGTTTAGCTAGCTACATGTCTAGACAAAACACTTCGCCAGATGATTACATGACCCATCTAGTTAGCCAGGTGTGTCTGGGTGTGATTACGGCCATCTATTGTATTTCATGAACATGTGTACATGGCTAGACAATAGTGACCCATCCACTTAGCTAGATGTAGCTGAAGGGTTGGTTATAGCATTTCCTTCACATGACCCATCAATTTAAGTGTCAGATAAGCATCTAATAATTATTTTTAAAATATCTGGACACTTTCTGTTTTTGATATTGCAAGTAACCATTTCACTGTACTGTTTACACCTTCTGTATCCTGCGCATGTGACAAATTAACTTTTTATTTTATTTGATATGGTGTGTGTTTACCAGACACTAATGTGAAGAACAACATGACCTGCACCAAAGTAAGTTTAGGATATAGGCCAAGGACTACATAAAGTGCATTTTTACCTGTAGTTTTTCCTTATTGTAGGCTAGTACTTTTAACACTGTCTTAATCTTTGGTTGTCTACTAAACCAATCACTCTGTTTAGCAAATGCCTCACGTGAATCCTTAAAGAGATGGGTGGGGCTAAGGCTTAAGAGGGTGTGAACGATGCTGAATAGGTGTAGACAAAGAAGAGCTCTCCAGTATGTGTACCAAAACATTCAAGGGCCATTTTCTCAAGTGGGGTTACAAGTTTGTCAACTTTCAAAGCAGAATTATTTTCCCATTGTTCTTCAACTGCAGTGTATGATATACAATTTTCTAGCTCTGAGTCTCCAATGTAAAAAAACACAATTTATCTACATAAGACCGAATCGAGGCGGTCGGTCACATATTGTCATTTGCACATGGCTACAGAAGCCTATTATTTTATTTACTTTTTTATTTTTATTCATTTAGCAGACGCTCTTATCCAGAGCGACTTACACCCCTTCAAATGAGTGGATTTGGCTATTTCAGCCACACCAGTTGCTGACAGGTGTATATAATCAAGCACACAGCCATGCAATCTCCATGGAAAAACATTGGCAGTAGAATGGCCTAACTGAAGAGATCAGTGACTTTCAACGAGGCACCGTCATAGGATGCCACCTTTCCAACAAGTCAGTTTGTCAAATTTCTGCCCTGCTAGAGCTGCCCCGGTCAACTGTAAGTGCTGTTATTGTGAAGTGGAAAAGTCTAGGAGCAACAACGGCTCAGCCGTGAAGTGATAGGCCACACAAGCTCACATAACGGGACCGCCAAGTGCTGAAGCGCATAGCGCATAAAAATCGTCTGTCCTCGGTTGCAACACTCACTACCGAGTTCCAAACTGCCTCTGGAAGCAACATCAGCACAAGAACTGTTCGTCAGGAGCTTAATGAAATGGGTTTCCATGGTGGAGCAGCCGAACACAAGCCTAAGATCACCATGCACAATGCCAAGTAACGGCTAAAATGGTGTAAAGCTCGCCACCATTGGACTGGAGCAGTGGAAACGCGTTCTCTGGAATGATGAATCAAGCTTTACCATCTGGCAGTCCGACGGACGAATATGGGTTTGGTGGATGCCAGGAGCACGCTACCTGCCCGCATGCATAGTGCCAACTGTAAAGTTTGGTGGAGGAGGAATAATGGTCTGGGGCTGTTTTTCATGGTTTGGGCTAGGCCCCTTAGTTCCAGTGAAGGGAAATCTTAACACTACAGCATACAATGACATCCTAGATGATTCTGTGCTTCCAACCTTTTGGCAACAGTTTGGGGGAAGGCCCTTTTTCTGTTTCAGCATGACCATGCCCCCGTGCACAAGCGAGGTCCATACAGAAATGGTTTGTCGATCGGTGTGGAAGAACTTGACTGGCCTACACAGAGCCCTGACCTCAACCCCATCAAACACGTTTGAGATTAATTGGAACGCTGACTGCGAGCCAGGCCTAATCGCCCAACATCCGTGACCGACCTCACTAATGCTCGTGACTGAATGGAAGGAAGTCCCCGCAGCAATGTTCCAACATCTAGTGGACAGCCTTCCCAGAAGAGTGGAGGCTGTTATAGCAGCAAAGGGGGGACCAACTCCATATTTATGCCCATGATTTTGGAATTTGATGTTCGACGAGCAGGTGTCCACATACTTTTGGTCAACACCAGACAACAGAAAGAGCTGGCTGCTACTATCCGAGAGATTGTTTGTGAGGAGATTACATTTACATTTGACATTTTAGTCATTTAGCAGACGCTCTTATCCAGAGCGACTTACATGAGCAATTAGGGTTAAGTGCCTTGCTCAAGGGCACATTGACAGATTTTTCACCTAGTCGGCTCAGGGATTAGAACCAGCGATGGTTACTGGCACAACGCTCTTAACCACTAAGCTACCTGCCGCCCTCCTCCACTTGCAATTAAAAACAGTAAAGTGGATGCCTATTCAACTAAAGTGGAAAGTCCGGAGAAGGCGGCCAATGTGACAGAGGTGTGACTCCATGACCTGGAATCTAAGCTAAAAGGGACACTCAATCTCCTGAAAGAGAAAACAACAATTATTTTAAAATCATTCCCGTAAATTAAATGTGCGGGTTATAGGACTGGCGTGGAAGCAGGCAACCCAACTTCTTTAATGAGCAATCTTTTCTATGAACTGTTCGGGAAGGAGAAGCTGGGTCCCATGCCGCTAATTAACATTGTGCACCTCACGGGTCCTCTCCGGAATGGGTCTCGCTGTATGAGCTGTATGATTGTATGAATCCACAGTTTTGAAGTCAACCGGCATATTGTTCGCATTGCAGTGGAATTAGGGGCTCTGACCTACGTGGAGAAGAGGATCAGCATCTACCCAGACCTGGGTGCCGAACTGTTAAAACCGAGGGCGACCTACAACGAGGTGAGATCCCACCTACGCAAGCTAAATCTGAGATGCATCTTAATCCACCCGGCAAAACTAATCTTGACCTTCCAGAACACAACACACACGTTCTCCACTGCCAAGGAAGCTCAAGATTTCTTTGAGAATCACATCAAACCCAACACACGAGTCGACAGATGGAACCCCATTATGACTGGCTTAATATGCAGGTATGGTATCCATGCACAATCATGCTGCCTAGCATAAGCTATATGCACAAGACAATGATGAGGATACCCCCTCAAGTAGGTACAAGGAACATTATTACTATTATTGCTGAGTATTGGACTTTGATATTATTATATTGCCTATGGAAGTGGAGGACATTAACACAGTGACACCACACCAATTAATGAACAATGGACAATATATTGAGGTGTCACACTGACTGGGGCTGCTTCCTTGTGGGGCTACAGTGCATTGAGTCCCTACAGTGCCTTCAGAAAGTATTCATATATCCCTTGACTTATTCCACATTTTGTGTTAAAGCCTGAATTTAAAATTGATTAAATAATGTTTTCCTCACCCATCCACACACAATACTCCTTAATGACAAAGTATAAACATGTTTTTAGAATTCTGTGCAAATTTATTGAAAATGAAATACAGAAATATGATATTTACATAATTACTCACACCCCTGAGTCAATACTTTGTAGAAGCACCTTTGGCGGCGATTACAGCTTTGAGTTGTCTTTGGTATGTCTGTATCAGGCTTGCACATCTGGATCTTTGTTGCAGATTTTCTCATGCTCTGTTAGATAGCGGTGAACAGCAATCTTAGTCTTTCCACAGATTTTCAATGGGATTCAAGTCTGGGCTTTGGCTGGGCCAGTCAAGGACTTTCACATTCTTGTTCTGAAGCCATTCCAGCATTGCTTTGGCTGTATACTTGGGGTCATTGTCCTGTTGGAACGTACATCTTCACCCCAGTCTAAGGTCGTTTGCACTCTGAAGCAGGTTCTCATCAAGGATTTGCCTCTATTTGGCTCCATTTATTGTTCCATCTAGCCTTACCAGTCTCCCATTCCCTGCCGCTGAAAAGCATCCCCATAGTATGATGCTGCGACAACCATGCTTCACAGTAGGGGTGATGAGCTGTGCCTGGTTTTATCCAGACATAGCGGTTTGCATTCAGGCCAAAGAGTTACATTTTTGTCTCATCAGACAGAATATCTTTCCTTATGCTCTCCTTCATGTGCCTTTTTGCAAACTCCAGGCATGCTGTCATGTGCCTTTTCTCAGGTGTGGCTTCCGTCTGGCCACTCCGATAAAGCCCAGATTGGTGAAGTGCTGTAGAGACTTGTCCTTCTGGCAGCTTTCTTCCATCTCAGCCAAGGAACTCTGTAGTTCTGTCAGAGTGGTTATTGGGTTCTTGGTCACCTTCCTGACCAAGGTCATTCTTGCCCGGTTTGGTCGGACGGCCAGCTCTGGGTAGTTCCATCTTTTTTTTAAATTTCCCAATTATGGAGACCACTATGCTCTTTGAAACTTTCAACACTCTAGACATCGTTTTTTACCCTTCCCCAGATAGAAAGAGGAGTGGGAGGTCCCGGTGCACAACTGAGCAAGAGGACAAATACATTAGTGTCTAGTTTGAATTTTTCTTCTTGCTCAGTTGTGCACCGGAGCCTCCCACTCCTCTTTTTCTATTCTGGTTAGAGCCAGTTTGCGCTGTTCTGTGAAGGGAGTAGTACACTGCATTGTACGAGATGTTCAGTTTCTTGCCAATTTCTCACATGGAATAGCCTTCATTTCTCAGAACAAGAACAGACTGATGAGTTTCAGAAGAAAGTTATTTGTTTCTGGCCATTTTGAGCCTGTAATCGAACCCACAATTGCTGATGCTCCAGATACTCAACTAGTCTCAAGAAGGCCAGTTTTATTGCTTCTTTAATCAGCACAACAGTTTTCAGCTGTGCTAACATAATTGCAAAAGGGTTTTCTAATGATCAATTAGCCTTTTAAAATGATGAACTTGGATTAGCAAACACAACGTGCCATTGGAACACAGGACTGATGGTTGCTGATAATGGGCCTCTGTAGATATTCCATTAAAAATCAGCCGTTTCCAGTTACAATAGCCATTTACAACATTAACAATGTCTACACTGTATTTAAAATTGATTTATTTTTCAAAAACAATGACATTTCTAAGTGACCCCAAACTTTTGAACGGTAGTGTATATTGCCATGGCTCCCCCTTCTGGCTATTGGGATCAAATTCATAGTGCGGTTTCAAAATGTATATGGCAAGGTAAACGATCCCGGATACAATTAAGAAATGTACAAAGAGGGAAAGACGTAGGAGGACATTCCGTTACAGACTTGAAATTGTATTTCCAGGCACTAGCATTTCGCCCCATCCTAAATTGGTTTAGACATGATTCTTCTGCCCTCTGTTTCAGTATTGAGAGAAATATGGTGTCTCCTATTGCCCTGGAAGAGGATGTTTAAGGGATATACAGTGAGGGAAAAAAAGTATTTGATCCCCTGCTGATTTTGTACGTTTGCCCACTGACAAAGAAATGATCAGTCTATAATTTTAATGGTAGGTTTATTTGAACAGTGAGAGACGGAATAACAACAAAAAAATCCAGGAAAAGGCATGTAAATTTTTTTTGCATTTTAATGAGGGAAATAAGTATTTGACCCCCTCTCAATCAGAAAGATTTCTGGCTCCCGGGTGTCTTTTATACAGGTAACGAACTGAGATTAGGAGCACACTCTTAAAGGGTGCTCCTAATCTCAGCTTGTTACCTGTATAAAATACACCTGTCCACAGAAGCAATCAATCAATCAGATTCCAAACTCTCCACCATGGCCAAGACCAAAGAGCTCTCCAATGATGTCAGGGACAAGATTGTAGACCTACACAAGACTGGAATGGACTACAAGACCATCGCCAAGCAGCTTGGTGAGAAGGTGACAACAGTTGGTGCGATTTTTCGCAAATGGAAGAAACACAAAAGAACTGTCAATCTCCCTCGGCCTGGGGCTCCATGCAAGATCTCACCTCGTGGAGTTGCAATGATCATGAGAACGGTGAGGAATCAGCCCAGAACTACACGGGAGGATCTTGTCAATGATCTCAAGGCAGCTGGGACCATAATCACCAAGAAAACAATTGGTAACACACTATGGCCTGAAGGACTGAAATCCTGAAGCGCCCGCAAGGTCCCCCTGCTCAAGAAAGCACATATACAGGCCCGTCTGAAGTTTGTCAATGAACATCTGAATGATTCAGAGGAGAACTGGGTGAAAGTGTTGTGGTCAGATGAGACCAAAATCGAGCATCAACTCAACTTTGGCATCAACTCAACTCGCCGTGTTTGGAGGAGGAGGAATGCTGCCTATGACCCCAAGAACACCATCCCCACCGTCAAACATGGAGGTGGAAACATTATGCTTTGGGGGTGTTTTTCTGCTAAGGGGACAGGACAACTTCACCGCATCAAAGGGACGATGGACGGGGCCATATACCGTCAAATCTTGGGTGAGAACCTCCTTCCCTCAGCCAGGGCATTGAAAATGGGTCGTGGATGGGTATTCCAGCGTGACAATGACCCAAAACACACGGCCAAGGCAACAAAGGAGTGGCTCAAGAAGAAGCACATTAAGGTCCTGGAGTGGCCTAGCCAGTCTCCAGACCTTAATCCCATAGAAAATCTGTGGAGGGAGCTGAAGTTTCGAGTTGCCAAACGTCAGCCTCGAAACCTTAATGACGGAGAAGATCTGCAAAGAGGAGTGGGACAAAATCCCTCCTGAGATGTGTGCAAACCTGGTGGCCAACTACAAGAAACATCTGCCCTCTGTGATTGCCAACAAGGGTTTTGCCACCAAGTACTAAGTCATGTTTTGCAGAGGGGTCAAATACTTATTTCCCCCATTTAATATGCAAATCAATTTATAAAATTTTTGACATGTGTTTTTCTGGATTTTGTTGTTGTTATTTATCTCTCACTGTTCAAATAAACCTACCATTAAAATTATAGACTGATCACGTCTTTGTCAGTGGGCAAACGTAAAAAATCAACAGGGGATCAAATACTTTTTTTCCCTCACTGTACGGTATCAAGAAGACCATGTAAATTACACTTTGGTCCTATTATTGCTCTCACAATTACTATTTGGCACAAAATTGTAAAACAATGTAACTTTGAATCAAAATGGCATGCCCATACTCCAATATTTCACAATAATGCCTTTCGATCTCTAGGGCGGCCTTTTGCATCCCCCCAAATAGTCCAAATATTGAATCTGTATGCTTGCCGATATCATGGACAGTAATGGTCTGAGAACATTCCAAGATTTCAAAGACACATTACCAGGCAACTCCTTTTTTTTTCTATATTTACAACTTAGGTAAGCTACGCTGGCCTATGTAGTCCCTTGGGAAACACACCTACCGACCCATATAATGATGGGATTCATGAATAAATTATTGGGGCTCCCGATAAGACTGATCTCAATAATATATAAACACATTTTGGAAAGCTCATATTCATTTACATTTACGTCATTTAGCAGACGCTCTTATCCGGAGCGACTTACAAATTGGTGCATTCACCTTATAACCACTGGGACCTGGGATAACCACTTTACAATATTTTTTTTTTATTTCTTTGGGGTGGGGTAAGGGGGGGTAGAAGGATTACTTTATCCTATCCTATGTATTCCTTAGAGGTGGGGTTTCAAGTGTCTCCGGAAGGTGGTGAGTGACTCCGCTGTCCTGGCGTCGTGAGGGAGCTTGTTCCACCATTGGGGAGCCAGAGCAGGGAACAGTTTTGACTGGGCTGAGCGGGAACTGTGCTTCCGCAGAGGTAGGGGGGCCAGCAGGCCAGAGGTGGATGAACGTAGTGCCCTCGTTTGGGTGTAGGGACTGATCAGAGCCTGAAGGTACGGAGGTGCCGTTCCCCTCACAGCTCCGTAGGCAAGCACCATGGTCTTGTAGCAGATGCGAGCTTCAACTGGAAGCCAGTGGAGTGTGCGGAGGAGCGGGGTGACGTGAGAGAACTTGGGAAGGTTGAACACCAGACGGGCTGCGGCATTCTGGATGAGTTGTAGGGGTTTAATGGCACAGGCAGGGAGCCCAGCCAACAGCGTGTTGCAGTAATCCAGACGGGAGATGACAAGTGCCTGGATTATGACCTGTGCCGCTTCCTGTGTAACGCAGGGTCGTACTCTCCGAATGTTGTAGAGCATGAACCTACAGGATCGGGTCACCGCCTTGATGTTAGCGGAGAACGACAGGGTGTTGTCCAGGGTCACGCCAAGGCTCTTCGCACTCTGGGAGGAGGACACAACGGAGTTGTCAACCATGATGGCGAGGTCATGGAACGGACAGTCCTTCCCCGGGAGGAAGAGCAGCTCCGTCTTGCCGAGGTTCAGCTTGAGGTGGTGATCCGTCATCCACACTGATATGTCTGCCAGACATGCAGAGATGCGATTCGCCACCTGGTTATCAGAAGGGGGAAAGGAGAAGATTAGTTGTGTGTCGTCTGCATAGCAATGATAGGAGAGGCCATGTGAGGATATGACAGAGCCAAGTGACTTGGTGTATAGCGAGAATAGGAGAGGGCCTAGAACTGAGCCCTGAGGGACACCAGTGGTGAGAGCACGTGGTGCGGAGACAGATTCTCGCCACGCCACTTGGTAGGAGCGACCGGTCAGGTAGGACGCAATCCAAGAGTGAGCCGCGCCGGAGATGCCCAACTCGGAGAGGGTGGAGAGGAGGATCTGATGGTTCACAGTATCAAAGGCAGCAGACAGGTCTAGAAGGACAAGAGCAGAGGAGAGAGAGTTAGCTTTAGCAGTGCGGAGAGCCTCCGTGACACAGAGAAGAGCAGTCTCAGTTGAATGACCAGTCTTGATACAAGACTGGTTTGGATCAAGAAGGTCATTCTGAGAGAGATAGCAAGAGATTTGGCTAAAGACAGCACGCTCAAGAGTTTTGGAGAGAAAATAAAGAAGGGATACTGGTCTGTAGTTGTTGACATCGGAGGGATCGAGTGTAGGTTTTTTGAGAAGGGGTGCAACTCTCGCTCTCTTGAAGACGGAAGGGACATAGCCAGCGGTCAAGGATGAGTTGATGAGCGAGTTGAGGTAAGGGAGAAGGTCACCGGAGATGGTCTGGAGAAGAGAGGAGGGGTTAGGGTCAAGCGGGCAGGTTGTTGGGCGGCCGGCCGTCACAAGTCGCAAGATTTCATCTGGAGAGAGAGGGGAGAAAGAAGTCAAAGCATATGGTAGGGCAGTGTGAGCAGGACCAGCAGTGTCATTTGACTTAACAAACGAAGATCAGATGTCGTCAACCTTCTTTTCAAAATGGTTGACGAAGTTATCCACAGAGAGGGAGGAGGTGGGGGGAGGGGGAGGAGGATTCAGCAGGGAGGAGAATGTGGCAAAGAGCTTCCTAGGGTTAGAGGCAGATGCTTGGAATTTTGTGGTAGAAAGTGGCTTTAGCAGCAGAAACGGAGGAAGAAAATGTAGAGAGGAGGTAGTGAAAAAATTCCAGGTCCGCAGGGAGTCTAGTTTTCCTCCTTTTCCGCTCTGTGGTGTGTGAAAACCTTGTGAAGACTTACAGAAAACATTTGACCTGTGTCATTGCCAACAAATGGTATATAACAAAGTATTGAGAAACTTTTGTTATTGACCAAATACTTATTTTCCACCATAATATGCAAATAAATTCATAACAAATCCTACAATGTGATTTTCAGGATTTCTTTTCCCTCATTTTGTCTGTCATAGTTGATGTGTACCTATGATGAAAATTACAGGCCCCTCTCATCTTTTTAAGTGGGAGAACTTGCACAATTGGTGGCTGACTAAATACTTTTTTCCCCCTCTAAATGCTTCTAGGGCAAAGTTACAAAATTCATTTCGAAGTTCATGAATGTAATTATTCAATGCTTTGCATATGTTACTTAACAATGATAGCTCCTTGAATCTCTCAATTAATCAGACAATTATTACTGCTGGCAGGCAGCACTGCCGCAAAAAAAAGATGTTGGCTCTCAGATGGCAATCACCTCACTCTCTTCCAATTCACCAGTGGATACAGTTACTATTAGAAGTTATAACATTAGAATTATTGACAGCGAGAATGAATGGCACTAGTCAAGGAACAAAGCCCAACACATAAATACAGTATATACAGTGCATTCGGAAAGTATTCAGACCCCTTGACTTTTTCCACATTTTGTTAGGTTACAGCCTTATTCTAAAATTGATTAAATATTTTTTCCCCTCATCAATCTATATGCAATACCCCATAATGACAAAGTGAAAACTGGTTTTGAGAAATGTTTGCTAATTTATGTATATAAAAAAAATAATTGTATTTACATACAGTGAGGGGAAAAAAGTATTTGATCCCCTGCTGATTTTGTACGTTTGCCCACTGACAAAGAAATGATCAGTCTATAATTTTAATGGTAGGTTTATTTGAACAGTGAGAGACAGAATAACAACAACAAAATCCAGAAAAACGCATTTGTCAAAAATGTTATAAATTGATTTGCATTTTAATGAGGGAAATAAGTATTTGACCCCTCTGCAAAACATGACTTAGTACTTGGTGGCAAAACCCATGTTGGCAATCACAGAGGTCAGACGTTTCTTGTAGTTGGCCACCAGGTTTGCACACATCTTTGCAGATCTTCTCCAAGTCATTAAGGTTTCGAGGCTGACGTTTGGCAACTCGAACCTTCCGCTCCCTCCACAGATTTTCTATGGGATTAAGGTCTGGAGACTGGCTTGGCCACTCCAGGACCTTAATGTGCTTCTTCTTGAGCCACTCCTTTGTTGCCTTGGCCGTGTGTTTTGGGTCATTGTCATGCTGGAATACCCATCCACGACCCATTTTCAATGCCCTGGCTGAGGGAAGGAGGTTCTCACCCAAGATTTGACGGTACATGGCCCCGTCCATCGTCCCTTTGATGCAGTAAAGTTGTCCTGTCCCCTTAGCAGAAAAACACCCCCAAAGCATAATGTTTCCACCTCCATGTTTGACGGTGGGGATGGTGTTCTTGGGGTCATTGGCAGCATTCCTCCTCCTCCAAACACGGCGAGTTGAGTTGATGCCAAAGAGCTCCATTTTGGTCTCATCTGACCACAACACTTTCACCCAGTTCTCCTCTGAATCATTCAGATGTTCATTGGCAAACTTCAGATGGGCATGTATATGTGCTTTCTTGAGCAGGGGGACCTTGCGGGCGCTGTAGGATTTCAGTCCTTCACGGCGTAGTGTGTTACCAATTTTTTTCTTGATGACTATGGTCCCAGCTGCCTTGAGATCATTGACAAGATCCTCCCGTGTAGTTCTGGGCTGATTCCTCACCGTTCTCATAATCATTGCAACTCCACGAGGTGAGATCTTGCATGGAGCCCTAGGCTGAGGGTGATTGACAGTTATTTTGTGTTTCTTCCATTTGCGAATAATCGCACCAACTGTTCTCACCAAGAATCGCATCACCTTCTCACCAAGCTGCTTGGTGATGGTCTTGTAGCCCATTCCAGCCTTGTGTAGGTCTACAATCTTGTCCCTGACATCCTTGGAGAGGTCTTTGGTCTTGGCCATGGTGGAGAGTTTGGAATCTGATTGATTGATTGCTTCTGTGGACAGGTGTCTTTTATACAGGTAACAAACTGAGATTAGGAGCACTCCCTTTAAGAGTGTGCTCCTAATCTCAGCTCGTTACCTGTATAAAAGACACCTGGGAGCCAGAAATCTTTCTGATTGAGAGGGGGTCAAATACTTATTTCCCTAATTTAAAAATGCAAATCAATTTATAAAAAATTTTACATGCGTTTTTCTGGATTTTGTTGTTGTTATTCTGTCTCTCACTGTTCAAATAAACCTACCATTAATTATAAACTGATCATTTCTTTTTCAGTGGGAAAACGTACAAAATCAGCAGGGGATCAAATACTTTTTTCCCTCACTGTAAGTATTCAGACCCTTTACTCAGTACTTTGTTGAAGCACCTTTGGCAGCGATTACAGCCTCAAGTCTTCTTGGGTATGATACTACAAGCTTGGCATCTTTGGGTGACATGTCACCCCCTCCCCCCCAACCAAAAAATGACAAAACAAATAAAAACGTGGTAATTTTTTAAAAATTGCAGTGCATGGAGAATGGTGTTATTTTTATCGCAAAAAAAGAAACTAGATGTTCCACTTGGTACCGACAGGTTGCTCAACATTATCTATTGTTTCATTGCCTGTAAAGGTGGTGGGATTATGAGGGATTTAAGTCAAGGAATTCCCCCCCATGTGAAGCCTTGCATTGAGAAAAGGCCATGTATACTAGATTTCTTCTCACTCCCTGGGTGAAGGATTCTCTCTAGATATGTTATTTTCCTGCAGTGGAGTTTGTTACAGTTAATATGATAGTAGTAGAGGTTTAGTTGGGAATATAGCAAAAAAAAGCACAATTGCCTTGGTGTTTTTCATTTTCCACTGAGTGTGGAAGGACAGCCACAAATGATGTTAGCTCCCAATTGAAATCCATTGCAGACACCAGCTCACACTGCAAGGCAGGCAGCACAGGATGTTTTGCCCTTGAGATAAAGCAACAACAGAAGCTAGACACAAACACGTTCATTGCATCCTGGACGAGCTATTATGGAGGCTTCAATAAAGCAATATTCATAGCTGTCCCTGAATAAACTTGCTTACAGAGCATCCTCATCACATGGACAGCTTCCTGGCTGGGGTCTGGCTTTTTTCAACCAAATAATAACGCTACCTGCTGAATCATGAATGCATCATTACAATAGGTACATTGTTATTTCCATTATGAATGTGTCTTTATTAAAGATAAGCATTGCAGGGTCAGCAAGGAGGACATTTGGTGCATCAGTTATGTTAATAGAATAAGAATTAGTATAGAATGTCTTTGTAAATGCCAACCTTATTAGTTTATAGTTATTAATTAACATAATTCATTTGCAATAATGTTTCAGTGGTTTTATGATACAAGGGTATCTGCAACACAATGGATTCATGCTGTGATAATCACAATGTAGGCTGCCAGTTTGCCTAATAGTCACTACTTGTCTCTAGGTGTCACTGTTGTGTTGCGCCTAAATGCACTTTGCACCAAATTATGCAAAGACCCCAACAGCACCAGAAAAATATATGGGAAGATTATTCTCTTGGTTGAAAGGAGCACATGCACATGTTTAAATTGAGCTGCTATTGAAAGTCACAAATCCAATCCTATCGTGTATGCATGTTACATGTTTCTTTTAATAATGTCGGATTTCAATTGGTTACTCGTGACATTAGCTTCTCGGACTGAATGTGAATGCTGAAGAATGCAATGGCATTCTGTGTCATCCTATCATTCCTATAGTTACTATTATTTCAAAGGTCATTGATATACTGTACATTATGCTATGGTTGTGGTGATGGGTAGAGAGGGAGCATATTCAAAATAGCTTCCAACTCTTACCTCCAAATCTTGAATTCCTATTTGTTTAATGTCAACCGTACAGTTTAAATTAATTATAGTTATGCTTTACAGCTCCATGGTGTATACGGCTGGTCTGGACTACCTATGAGATGAATCAGTACCACAGTCAGAACACTTCCTAGTGTACAGTACTTACTACCTGCTGTGGGGAAAGTCACCTAATACATGCGTGTGGGAAACAGGGGCACTCAGGCCATAAAACGGACCATAAACACAATCGGGGGGGATAGGGGGTCCCAGCCAGCCTCCTACCTTACCTACCCTATATCTTCATGCCTGAACGTCTTTCAAACTGTGAACATTAACTCTGTGTCCAGCAAAACATATATTTTGTATTAACAAAGAACATTGCACCTCTATCCAGTTAATGAAATATTGATTTGGAAATGTATTATAAGACCATGAAAGCTATTAAAGTGGTTAGTGTTTTTGCACGGAACTAGCTTCATCTTGTTTTTCAATGGTGTACGTTCTAAATCTAGAAATTGATAATGTTCCTCGGGCACAAATTATTTTAGGTTTATTGTTAATTTGATTAGTGTCATGGCTTCGTTTCAGGGGAACACAGAATCTCAATTATCTGAGTGCCAGTCAGTATACTTTAATGAAAATAATGATTTACAGTACCAGTCAAAAGGTTGGACACACCTACTCATTCAAGGGGTTTTCTTTATTTTTTACTATTTTCTACATTGTAGAATAATAGTGAAGACAACACCATTAAATAACACATATGGAATCATGTAGTAACCAAATAAGTGCTAAACAAATCAAAATATATTTTATATTTGAGATTCTTCAAAGTAGCCACCCTTTGCCTTGATGACAGCTTTGCACACTCTTGGCATTCTCTCAACCAGCTTCATGAGGTACTCACCTGGAATGCATTTGAATTAACAGGTTTGCCTTGTTAAAAGTTAATTTGTGGAATTTCTTTCCTTAATGCGTTTGAGCCAATCAGTTGTGTTGTGACAAGGTAGGGGTGGTATACAGAAGTTAGCCCTATTTGGTAAAAGACCAAGTCCATATCATGGCAAGAACAGCTCAAATAAGCAAAGAGAAATGACAGTCCATTATTACTTTAAAGACATGAAGGTCAGTCAATCCTGAATATTTCAAGAACTTTGAAAGTTTCTTCAAGTGCAGTCGCAAAAACCATCAAGTGCTATGATGAAACTGGCTTTCATGAGGACCGCCACAGGAAAGGAAGACCGAGAGTTACCTCTGCTGCAATAGGATAAGTTCATTAGAGTTAACTGCACCTCAGATTGCAACCCAAATAAATGCTTCAGAGTTCAAGTAACAGACACATCTCAACATCAACTGTTCAGAGGAGACTGCATGAATCAGGCCTTCATGGTCAAATTGCTGCAAAGAAACCACTACTAAAGGACACCAATAATAATAAGAGACCTGCTTGGGCCAAGAAACACGAGCAATGGACATTAGACCGGTGGAAATCTGTCCTTTGGTCTGATGAGTCCAAATTGGAGACTTTTGGTTCCAACTGCTGTGTCTTTGTGAGACGCAGAGTAGGTGAAAGGATGATCTCCGCATGTGTGGTTCCCACCGTGAAGAATGGAGGAGGAGGTGTGGGGGTGCTTTGCTGGTGACACTGTCTCATTTATTTAGAATTCAAGGCACATTTATCCAGCATGGCTACCACAGCATTCTGCAGCGATACCCCATCCCATCTGGTTTGTGCTTAGTGGGACTATCATTTGTTTTCAAACAAGACAATGACCCAAAACACCTCCAGGCTGTGTAAGGGCTATTTGACAAAGAAGGAGAGTGATGGAGTGCTGCATCAGATGACCTGGCCTCCACAATCACCCGACCTCAACGCAATTGAGATGGTTTGGGATGAGTTGGACCGCAGTGTGAAGGAAAAGCAGCCAACAAGTGCTCAGCATATGTGGGAACTCCTTCAAGTCTGATGGAAAAGCATTCCTCATTAAGCTGGTTGAGAGAATGCCATGAGTGTGCAAAGCTGTCATCAAGGCAAAGGGTGGACACTGAAGAATCTCAAATACATTTTGATTTGTTCCACACTTTTTTTGGTTACTACATGATTCCATATGTGTTTTTTTTCATAGTTTTGATGTCTTCACTATTATTCTACAATGTAGACAATAGTAAAAATAAAGAAAACCCTTGAATGAGTGTGTCCAAACTTTTGACTGGTACTGTATATGTACAGTGCATTCGGAAAGTATTCAGACCCCTTGACTTTTTACACATTTTGTTACGTTACAGCCTTATTCAAATGGATTAAATTGTTTTTCCCCTCATCAATCTACACACAATACCCCATAATGACAAAGCAAAAACAGGTTTTTAGAGTTTTTTACAAATTAATTACAAATAAAAAACCGAAATATCACAGGCCCTTTACTCAGTACTTTGTTGAAGCACCTTTGGCAGCGATTACAGCCTCGAGTCTTCTTGGGTATGATGCTACAAGCTTGGCACACCTGTATTTAGGGAGTTTCTCTCATTCTTCTCTGCAGATACTCTCAAGCTCTGTCCGGTTGGATGGGGAGAGTCGCTGCACAGCTATTTTCAAGTCTCTCCAGAGATGTTAGATCGGGTTCAAGTCCAGGCTCTGGCTGGGACACTCAAGGACATTCAGAGACCTGTACTGAAGCCACTCCTGCATTGTCTTGGCTGTGTGCTTAGGGTCGTTGTCCTGTTGGAAGCAGAACATTCGCCCCCAGTCTGAGGTCCTGAGCGCTCTGGAGGAGGTTTTCATCAAGGATCGCTCTGTACTTTGCTCCGTTCATCTTTCCCTCAATCCTGACTAGTCTCCAAGTCCTTGCCGCTGAAAAATATCCCCAAAGCATGATGCTGCCACTACCATGCTTCACTGTAGGGATGGTTCCAGGTTTTCTCCAGACGCGATGCTTGGCATTCAGGCCTAAGAGTTCAATCTTTGTTTCAACAGACCAGAGAATCTGAGAGTCCTTTAGGTGCATTTTGACAAACTCCAAGCGGGCTGTTGTGCCTTTATTGAGGTGTGGCTTCCGTCTGGCCACTGTACCATAAAGGCCTGATTGGTGGAGTACTGAAAAGATGGTTGTCCTTTTGGAAGGTTCTCCCATTTCCACCGAGGAACTCTGGAGCTCTGTCAGAGTGACCATCGGGTACTTGGTCACCTCCCTGACCAAGGCCCTTCTCCCACGATTGCCCAGTATGGCCGGGCGGCCAGCTCTAGTAAGAGTCTTGGTGGTTCCAAACATCTTCCATTTAAGAATGATGGAGGCCACTGTGTTCTTGGGGACCTTCAATGCTGCACACTTATTTTGGTACCCTTCCCCAGATATATGCCTCGACGCAATCCTGTCTCGGAGCGCTACGGACAATTTCTTCGGCCTCATGGCTTGGTTTTTGCTCTGACATGCACTGTTAACTGTGGCTCCTTTTTATGTGTGTGCCTCTCCAAATCATGTCCAATCAATTGAATTTACCACAGGTGAACTCCAATGAAGTTGTATAAACATCTCAAGGATGACCAATGGAAACAGGATGCACCTGAGTTCAATTTTGAGTCTCATAGCAAAGGGTCTGTAGACTTATGTAAATAAGGTATTTCTGTTTTTAATTAAGACATTTGCAAACATTTCTCAAAACGATTGTTACCGGAGTTGTAACTCCAGTTCTATGAGTGGAGCGGAGCCCCATAGGGGAGCTCTGCTCCTATTGGTTTACCCCACTGCCTAGGCAGCAAACAGCCTGAGACAAAATTATTCACACACCTGCAGCCAATAGGAGTACAGGTGTCCCTATAAGAGGGGACGCTTCCCCTCAAACAGCCTCCCGAGAAATTATCTTCAGCGAGACTGGAGGGTTGGCAGGGCCTTAAGTCCTATGGGGCTCCGCTCCACTCATAGAACTGGAGTTACAACTCCGGTAACTATCGTTCTATATCGTGGAGCTCCGCCCAATAGGGGAGCTCTGCTCCTATTGGTGTAAGGCGGAGCGCAGCGCTCCAAAATGTACTCCCTGCCGAGCCCAACCCTTCCCACTTAAATGAAAAGGTTGGGCCTAGCAATGGCTGCGACCAAATCCCACAGTACTGTGACACACTGTGTCACAATATACTGTGTCCTCGGTACAAATCCGCCCCACCTAGTCCAATGGCATTGCCAATGTCTAGTGGGCAGATAACCAGAATATGAGCCATACTAATCTGAACTAGCAGATAGATGACGTCACAATTCCGTCAATATTTTATGACAGGTCTAATAGTAGTGTAACAAAGTTACAAAAACTATTTCCCTCATCATTCCGCCCCAACCCAGTAACACTGGTGGCCAGAAAAATAACATTCCCTCTACTGTACTGAACATGTCAGTCAGGAGTCTAACAGGAGTGGACCTGAAAGAGACCTACCTCTTTAGTCCTGCATTCCTTTCTCCTAGCTCAAGGCCTCCCATCAGCTACGCTGAGTACAGACCGAGCCAAAGAGTTAGAAGACATATCCAAGAGATAGAAACGGATAAATGGAGACGGTGACGACCACGACGCCGCTGCACAGATATCCTCTACCCCTGTTCCTCTGAAAAGGGCAGTAGAAGCCGCTACTCCACAAGTGGAGTGGGCTCTTATACCCTGAGGCAATTGTCGCCCCACTGCCTCATAAGCTGTCTCAATGCCTTCGCAAAGCCAATGAGACAGACGCTGATTCGAAAGTGGTCTACCTAGTGCAGCCGCACCGTGACACACAAACAGCTGAGACGATGACCTAATCGCTACTGTGCGCTCAACGTAACACGCCAAAGCGCGCACTGGGCACAGGTGATGGAGCCTTTCCTCTCTCCTCTCCCAATGGGGAGGGGGAGAAAAAGCCCACAGCTCCACGGTCTGTGATCTATATGAGCTCTTAATAACCTTCGGCATAAATGCCGGGTTAGGACGTAACACCGCTCTGCTCAAATCGCCATTAATGGCAAGGCAGTCAGGTCTCGTCGAAAGAGCACACAAATCACTGACATGCTTAGCCGTAGTCAAAGCGAGCAACAGTGCCATCTACACAGACAGCATCTTGAGGGGAATTTGGTTCAATGGTTCGAACGGCGACTCACAGAGCGCTTCGAGTACCAGAGCCAAATCCCACTGAGGAACCGTGGCTCTAGGCGTTGGCCTAAGCCGCCGTGTTCCCAAAAATAAACGTTTCACCAGAGGGTGGCTGAAGACGGTGTCTCTGCCAAACCCCTCATGACAAGCCGAAATCGCTGCTGCAAACACTTTAATGGTGGCGGGCGATCGTTGCTTATCAAATAAGAACTGTAGGAACGAGAGAACGCTCAACCTGACAGCACATGGGGTCCACATTCTCTGTGGCACACCACTGTGAAAACACGTTCCATTTGCTGGCATAAACCCTTGTAGTGGAACTGGCACATGAACCCTGTATGGTTCTGATTACAGAATCAGATAACCCACGGCGCTCTAGCCTGTCCCTCTCAGCAGCCAAGCGTTCAGTGGTTGGCCGATTATGGTTAACTGTCCTATCGCGCCTCCCGCCTGAGACAACGCGTCCCGTTGATGTGGAATTGGCCAAGGTGGCTCAATCAACATCTGAATCATCTCTGCGAACCAGGGAGCCCCTAGGCGATCGGGAGCCACCAATATGATTGACAGCCCGCCTGAACAGTGGGATAATGCAGGACAGTGTTGGGAAAGCATACAGGAGAACTCTCGGCCACGGTCGGTGCACAAATGCGTCCCTCCCCAGTGGCGGTTCGTCCTGAGCTCGAAGAGAGAACCAAAGAGGGCAAGGCGCATTCACGCGTGATGCAAATAGATCTATCTCGGCTCTCCCGAACCGTTGCCAAATCTGGAGAACGATGTTTGGGTGCAGACGCCACTCGTCGTCTCGAGGACCCACTCGAGACATGAGGTCTGCTCCTACGTTCAAGTAGCCTGGTATGTGTGCTGTTCTCAATGAGCGAAGGTGCTCGTGAGCCCACAGCCACAATTCCTCCGCCGCCCGGTGGAGTGCAGGAGACCTGACTCCTCCCTGGCAATTGATGTGGGCTACTGTGGTTCGGTTGTCTGACCAGACCAGCACATCGCGACCCTGAAGGGTAGACGCGAAGTGGGTCAGAACCAGTAAAACCGTTTCCAACTCTAAGAGGTTGATGTGACGACTCGAAAGAGGACACACACCTATCGCTTGGGTCTGACATGTCCCTCCCCATCCAGTCAGAGAGGCATCTGTAAACACTGGAATGTAGGAGGACACTTTGCCTATTGGGACTCCGTGCGTGAGAACATGCGGGTCTCTCCAATAGTTCAGATCTGCACTGAGCGAGAGGGGAACCACCACCAACCGACGACATTGACGCACTGAGTCTAGTCGTAGTTAGGCGAACCATCGCTGTATCATGCGCAGGAGTCCCAGCGGAACCACGAAATGACATGAGACCCAAGAGTGACATGACCGAAAGCGCCATTACCGTGTGATTCGTACGAAACCGTCGTAGGGATAGCAACCCTTCGAGGGTCCGAAATTTGAGCCCTCATCATCACAGTGTCTATCTGTATCCCCAGATAAACAATCTGATGACTGGGCCAGGGTGCTCTCTTTTTCCAATTCACAGCGAACCCCAGACGCGTGAGATGAATCACTCTGTGTTGTGTGAGTGAACGTCAGCTCTGCTGACGGGGCAAGAACCAGTAGGTCGTCTAGGTACGCTAGTAGCCTTATTCCCTGACGACGCAATGGTTTCAATGCCGCCTCCACACATTTGGAAAATGTGCGAGGTGCCAGGGCGTACCCAAATGGCATCCTCGTGAACTCGTACGCCACCCCTTGAAAGGCGAACCGTAGAAACTTCCTGTGACGCGGCTGCACCGGCACATGAAAGTATGCATCCTTTAGGTCTATGCTTGTACAAGTGTCTCCCTTTTGGACACATTCCAGTAGATGTTTTGTCATTAGCATTCGGAAGGGCCGTTTGGCTACGCTCTCGTTGAGAATGCGTAAATCCAATATCGGCCTCATTCCCCCTGTCTTTTTCGGCACCAGGAAATACGGCGAACATAGCCCTTTGTCCTTTGCTCCCAGGGAACTACTGTGACCGCCTCCTTCGCCAAAAGTTCCGTAATCTCTGCAACGAGAGCGGCGACTTTTTCGGGCGTTTTCATCACCGTCTCCACCACCCCCCTGAATGGGGGAGGGGTCCGATGAAATTGGATGGCATAACCCTTCTGCAATGTCTGGTCTAACCAGAGGGAGAGGGTACAGCTTCCCCGCCACTCCCAGCAATGCAGAGAAAGCGGAAGAGCGTGACGCTGTGGTACACTTAGTAGGAAGGACCTGTATTCCTCGACGGCCCTCGCCGCCGCTGTTCCCCAACACTGAAGTGGTGGAACAGCACAAGGCGGGCCTCCCAAGAAAGGGAGAGGAAACATTAGCGCGTTCTGAGAGAAACGGGGGCGCCGATACGTTGTTTAAACTCATAACATTTTTGGGGGACATTTTAGTCATTTAGCAGACGCTCTTATCAAGAGCGACTTTTTCGGGCGTTTGTGAGTGTATACATTTTTCATACTGGCCCCCCGTGGGAAACGAACCCACAACCCTTGCGTTGCAAGCGCCATGCTCTACCAACTGAGCTACAGGAGGGCCAGGTAACCTCGATATCCCGGCCCTCCGTGAATGCAGCACGTGTCTGAACTGCACTGACTGAGGCATTAGCCTGAGACAGAGCGCCGTCCCTGAATAGCGATTGCGTCATCATTCCATTACCTGGCTGTGACTGCAGTCTGCTATGTGAGACCCTCACTACAGCACTCCTAGGAGCCTTGTTACCTTTATAACACCCGCCTCATGTGTGTGCTCAACTACGCATCCTTGGTGGGTTGAACTACACTCAGAGTGGTGAGAGAGACAGAGTGAAGAATTCTGAACGTTCTCAGATGTATTATGGAAAAGGGGCTCTCTTGTGACAAAGTCAATTGGAGCCAACTCTTTATTACATACAGTCTCCTCCGTACCCTCAACAGAAGGGTGGAGGGGAATAGTGGGCGCAGTCTAACCAGTCGCTGTGCCAGCTTCCATTCTCTCCCCCTCGTCCCGTCGCTTCTGGCCGCCCTTCGGGTATGCTCTGATGAACTCCCTTGCCGGCGGAATGGTCGGAACCTCAGGTGCTGCTGGGGGGGGCGGAGCCTTCTCTCCTGCTGCTGCTCGAGGTCACCGTCTGACGCCGGGCGCGACGCCTCGCAGTAGACCCAGGTCTACTAGGGGCGGTGGAGGTGGATGGCTTCTGTGTCGCATGGCTAGATCTCCCTGCCTGTGGCAGGTGTCTAGCCAGCTGCTTCCTCTCCTTGTCCAACTTCATGAACCGCTCCGTCGCATCCTTGACAGCGACCCCAAAAAGGCAGTCGTCAGAGATGGGGGCGTTCAAGAGCGATGCTCTATCGGCCTCCTTCATGGCCGTCATGGACAGCCACAGGTGTCGTTCCATGACCACTGAAGTGGCCATGGACCTCCGCGCACAGACAGCCAATGGTTGTGTCAGGTGGAGAAATTCTGGACGCCTCTTCCACCTCCTCTCTCGTGAGCTCAGTCTTACCCGTGGTTAAACGGGACAGAGAGGCCACGAGGAGGGCAATATTATTACCTGCTGCTACAGCTTGGGCTCCCAACACGAAGGGCTTCTCAACCAGCTGCGCTGTGAATCGGTCCTTCTGTGTAGGCAAGGTGGCTTTTTTGGACGAGGGCCAGGGACTCGAACCCGGCACGAGATACGCAGCCATGGCGGTCTCGAGCCTGGGGATTCCCTTTGATCGGCCCTGCTGTCTCCCTTCCACTCTGGTGAATGGAATGAGCCCCGATAAATCTGAGCGCAGAGAGTCTGCGGCGTAAGACAGGGCTGCTGAACTCTCAGACCCAGTGTCGTCATCACCCAGGGATGAACATGACCTCTCGCTTTCCAAAGGAAAGGGGGTCTTGAACATTTGGGTCATTGAGACGGATTGTTCCAAAGGAATCTCCATCTCATCCCCAATATCCCTGTCATCTCCTAAGTCAGCGCCCTCAGATGACGCCTCAGAAGCTGAGGCTAACACTGATAGCACATCCTCAAGAGGAATATCCTCCCTGAAAAATGCCCATCGCTGCTTCCTCTCTTTCAAGGAAAGGAGGGCGCAGCTGGCGCATAGTGGGGGATTAATGAGGCCGTACCTAGCGTGCTGTGACACTAAGCACACGAAACATAAGTCATGGGGGTCAGTAGTCGCCATGGCGGAACAGCGACATTGAGCTCTGAAAAGAGCTTTTGGGGGTGGAAAATCTCCAGGTGTGCTCATCTCGGACGACGTCGATGATCTAGAAAATCGACGGCGATATCTTTGTCCTGAGTCTTCGTCTCTTCTTGGCTTCTTCAGTCCAGTCCAGTCGCTGAAGATAATGGGAGGCTGATTGAGGGGAAGCGTCCCCTCTTATAGGGACACCTGTACTCCTATTGGCTGCAGGTGTGTGCATCATTTTGTCTCAGGTTGTTCGCTGCCTAGGCAGCGGGGTAAACCAATAGGAGCAGAGCTCCCCTATGGGGCGGAGCTCCATGATATAGAACCTGTTTTTGCTTTGTCAATATGGGGTATTGTGCGTAGATTGATGAGGAAAAACATTTTTTAAATCCATTATAGAATAAGGCTGTAATGTAACAAAATGTGGAAAAAGTGAAGGGGTCTGAATACTTTCCGAATGCACTGTATAGAAAAGATGTCCCATTGAAATGGCAACTGGTACTTGAGTAAAAGTAAAGATACCTTAATAGAACATGACTCAAGTAAAAGTGAAAGTCACCCGGTAAAATACTACTTGAGTAAAAGTCTAAAAGTATTTGGTTTTAAATATACTTAAGTATCAAAAGTAAATGTAATTACAAAAATATGCTTAATTATCAAAATCATTTCAAATTGATTATACACTGCTCAAAAAATAAAGGGAACACTTAAACAACACAATGTAACTCCAAGTCAATCACACTTCTGTGAAATCAAACTGTCCACTTAGGAAGCAACACTGATTGACAATACATTTCACATGCTGTTGTGCAAATGGAATAGACAACAGGTGGAAATTATAGGCAATTAGCAAGACACCCCCAATAAAGGACTGGTTTTGCAGGTGGTGACCACAGACCACTTCTCAGTTCCTATGCTTCCTGGCTGATGTTTTGGTCACTTTTGAATGCTGGCGGTGCTTTCACTCTAGTGGTAGCATGAGACGGAGTCTACAACCCACACAAGTGGCTCAGGTAGTGCAGCTCATCCAGGATGGCACATCAATGCGAGCTGTGGCAAGAAGGTTTGCTGTGTCTGTCAGCGTAGTGTCCAGAGCATTGAGGCGCTACCAGGAGACAGGCCAGTACATCAGGAGACGTGGAGGAGGCCGTAGGAGGGCAACAACCCAGCAGCAGGACTGCTACCTCCACCTTTGTGCAAGGAGGAGCAGGAGGATAACTGCCAGAGCCCTGCAAAATGACCTCCAGCAGGCCACAAATGTGCATGTGTCTGCTCAAACGGTCAGAAACAGACTCCATGAGGGTGGTATGAGGGCCCGACGTCCACAGGTGGGGGTTGTGCTTACAGCCCAACACCGTGCAGGATGTTTGGCATTTGCCAGAGAACACCAAGATTGGCAAATTCGCCACTGGCGCCCTGTGGTCTTCACAGATGAAAGCAGGTTCACACTGAGCACGTGACAGAGTCTGGAGACGCAGTGGAGAACGTTCTGCTGCCTGCAACATCCTCCAGCATGACCGGTTTGGCGGTGGGTCAGTCAAGGTGTGGGGTGGCATTTCTTTGGGGGGCCGCACAGCCCTCCATGTGCTCGCCAGAGGTAGCCTGACTGCCATTAGGTACCTAGATGAGATCCTCAGACCCCTTGTGAGACCATATGCTGGTGCGGTTGGCCCTGGGTTCCTCCTAATGCAAGACAATGCTAGACCTCATGTGGCTGGAGTGTGTCAGCAGTTCCTGCAAGAGGAAGGCATTGATGCTATGGACCGCCTGTTCCCCAGACCTGAATCCAATTGAGCACATCTGGGACATCATGTCTCGCTCCATCCACCAACGCCACGTTGCACCACAGACTGTCCAGGAGTTGGCGGATGCTTTAGTCCAGGTCTGGGAGGAGATCCCTCAGGAGACCATCCGCCACCTCAACAGGAGCATGCCCAGGCATTGTAGGGAGGTCATACAGGCACGTGGAGGCCACACACACTACTGAGCCTCATTTTGACTTGTTTTAAGGACATTACATCAAAGTTGGATCAGCCTGTAGTGTGGTTTTCCACTTTAATTTTGAGGGTGACTCCAAATCCAGACCTCCATGGGTTGATACATTTGATTTCCATTGATAATTTCTGTGTGATTTTGTTGTCAGCACATTCAACTATGTAAAGAAAAAAGTATTTAATAAGATTATTTCATTCATTCAGATCTAGGATGTGTTATTTTAGTGTTCCCTTTATTTTTTTGAGCAGTGTATTAAGCAAACCAAAAGGTGCATTCCATATAAAAAAATTGTTTTACGGACAGCTAGGGGCACATTCCAACACCCAGACATAATTTACAAACGAAGCATTTGTGTTTAGTGAGTCCACCAGATCAGAGGCAGTAGGGGTGATCAGGGATGTTCTCTTCATAAGTGCGTGAATTGGACCATTTTCCTTTCCTGCTAAGTTTTTTTTAATGTAACGAGTACTTTTGGGTGTCAGGATAAATGCATGGAGTAAAAAGTACATCATTTTCTTTAGGAGTGTAGTGAAGTAAAAGTAAAAGTTTTCAAAACTATAAATAGTCAAGTAAAGTACAGATACCTGATAAAGAAATATGTGAGTAAGATATGACTAAAATGTCACACCCTCAGTTAAACTAATAATGTATGACTATTAGTAGACTAGAGCTTGGAGAGTTAATCAAATGTGTTTATATAAGATGCATATTTGCCCAGCAACAGAGTATTTGTGTCTTGTAATTAGGCAAGCAGAAGTGCAAAACGATTGAAACCAATGACAGGAGACCGGTTCCCACACAGGGAGGGGGAGTGAAAAAGGCTTGCAGGATATTGTGAGAACAGCGATAGAGAAAAAAATGCAGCCTGCCCGAGCAAGGAGTACACTATGATAAGAATGTGTGTGACCTGATGGTCAGGAGAGCAGAAGAAAATCACATGAGCTAAACCCAGGTGTGAGCTTACAAGATGTGTACAGTGGAAAAATACAGGCCGCCTAAAGCGGGGTGGGATTTTTCCTCTGACGTGTGTTCATAAAAAGATTGTACGACCATTTTGTTGCAGAGCACTCTCATGAATAAACAGGCTGACCATTGCAGAATTGGGTCTTTGTTTAATTTATTTAAACTAGAGATTTACACCTCTGGGAATTATTCAAAGATTTAAGAAGTGTTTGACTTCAACCATTGAGATAACAAAATTCTCGTGACAGCTTGGTCCTTCGAGCCGGATATCAATATCCGTCTTCTGTTGTTCCGGGGGACACCGAAAACCGTGCAAGGGCGGATGATACATCCCTATAGACTAAGACCTGCCCTCTGAGATTGGGGGTTCAATACAGGCCGGTGACAAACTGGAAACGACAGAAACGGTGACGATATCCAACCAAAATTGAGCTACAGGAATAAGGTCATTAATCTTTATTCATTGGATTTTTGGGGAAAGTGATCTGATCTTGCAATAATAATCTGTAATTCTTGTAAAGGACAGAGAATGATTACCAAAATCCAGTAAGACTTGCCATCACGTTTTTAGACGTTTATCTAGAGAAAACCCAAATGCGCCAGTATTCTAGATACATATAAAATGCGAGTGGTATAGCACAGTTAGGAGGGTCAGAAATTGACTCCGAGGTTAGGAGGGTCAGAAATGGACTCTGAGGTGGTTCCGAAATTGACTCCAGGTAGAGGCCATTACCGAACATAAACTAAACTTGTGTTGAGACAATCTGAAAGAGGGTTGTCAAAAGTACACCAGAAGGGATTAAAATAGTTTGTGTGAGAAATAGAATATTGATCAAGTCAAAAGTCACAAACAACTGTAGATTTGCCATAACTCTATCCGTTTCATGAAACTGGAGCCTTACAAAACTCTGGGTTACCGATAGTGTTAACCAATAATCATGTAAGGTTGTATACGTGTGAGACCTAATATTTGCTCAAAAGTCACATCTATGAATAATTCCAGAAGTGGGGACAAAGATAGGTCGCGTGAGAAAGAAGGTTACTACAATTGAGTATTTTAAGAGAGGTATGGTTTTGAGGGACGTCTGGACGCAGACAAACTCTAATCCATGGTAAAACAGATGCACAAGGTGTGTAAAGGCAGAGCAGAGAGAGAGCAAGTGGAAGGGCTAGATACGGCCAGGGTGTGGCTCTCGGAGCCTCGAAAGAGAGAGGGTAAGAGACAGAAAAAGTAAGTAAGAAAGGAAGGTCTAAGACAGAACCCACAGCTCCCCCTGTAGAACGGTCTGGATCCAGATTATACCCCTCCTTGGCAGATCAGGCCTGGAGGGAAAATCCAGACGATGAAGTAGTGGTGGTGAGGGAAAGGGTGCCACAGCAGGCTGCCGCTGTGGAGCCTCCACCCCCTTACCAGAACCAAGGGGAAGCTGAGGCAGGACAGGGAGAAAGTACAGTTGAGGTTCTTAAGAAACTTTTGGAACAACAGCAGCAAACCCAATTGGAATTGCAGAAATTAGAGAGAGAGAGAGACGGAAAGAGAAGGCTAAGAAAGTAACTAGAGTGCTAGGGTACAATAGGGGGTCAAGGGACCGAAGGGTGGAAGACCCAGGCCCCCGAGGAGACTTGAACCCCACAACAAAAGTCCAGTTAGGAGGGAAGAACAGGAGGATTCAGGGCTGAGCTCAGGTGGGAGTCAGTATGAGTCAGGAGATGAGAGAGTAGGAGGGGGCCAGTACCCAATGATAGCCTTACCTAATCCATTGGCAGGGAATGAAGGGGCCCCAGCAACCTTAGATGTATACAGGCCATGGACACAGAGGGATGTGGCCCGAGCGGTAGAAGGAATGACCCACCTCAAAACAGGAATAGAAGGGTTTAGAAGGGATTTGGAAGGCTTGGCAGCAAGTTTTAAGTTGAACACTGGGGAAATTGAGAGAGTAGTTAGACAGATGGTGGGAAAGGTTTGGGCTGCCGTTAGAGGGCAGTGGGTTCCAGGGGATGCCCAGAGGGCACTTTTGCCATGGGCTGATCACGGAGAGTATGTTGGGAAAATAACTGAATTGTGTAATAGCCTCAGGGAACATTACCATCGTCATGCAGACTTCTCTAAAGTACATGAGTGTAAACAAGAGGATAGTGAGACTGTTAGCCAATACTTAGAGAGGCTTAAGGATGTGTTCAACGCAAACAGTGGCATACCCGAGCCAGACCAGAGACAGGAAATGATACGCCCTACCATCAGCAATTAAAAATAGCGTTCCTCAGTGGAATGAGACCAGAGATAAGCAGGACCATTAAAAAGATTTTGATAGGGTGGGGAACGACACCGCTAGCTGAGGTTAAAATATAGAATAAGTGCTTTAACTGTAGTCAGGAAGGGCATTTTGCCAAAGAGTGTGAGGCGCCGTGCAAATACTGCAAGAGAACAGGCCACAACCATCGAGATTGCAGATAGTGGTAGGAAAGGATTGGGCAATTGTGAAGGGAGACTGGACCCCAGGAAGGGGGGACAGAGTTATTTTACAGTGGGCCGTAGACTGAGAGTATCGAGATAAACTTAATCAACTATGTAACAATCTGAGAAATTACTGCCATAGACATGCAGATTTTTCTAAAATCCATCATGAGAACAGGTAGCAGATGGGCCGTATCATCAACAATTAAAAATAGCCTTTTTAAGCGGAATGAGGCCTGACATTTCTCAAACAATAAAAAAGACCCTGATTGGCTGGGGCATAGCAACAATGATTGAGGTTAAAAGGTATGCAGTTTACCAAAAGCAGAACGGGAGAGAAAAGAGGAGTAAGAGAGACCTGAAGGGAGTGCCAACTCTCGGGAACATAGAAGGCCAGAACAAAGGGGCAGTGTCCTGGAAATCACAGTCTGTGTGTTTTTTTTTTTCAGTTCTGCTGGGAGTATATTTGATGAAGGGGATTTGTGTTGAATGAGAGGCTGGAGATTTCATAAAATAATAATTGGAATAATAATTATATTAACTTGCTCACCCAAACGTAGACATACATCATGGGTGAGACATAATTAATATGGGTTTTCTGAATAAACTGACCAGAAGTAATGGGAAGTTAAAGACGTAAGTTATAATATTGTACAAAGCCAATTTAGGGTTTCCATTAAGGAACGTCATTTTGTATCAGATGGTAAGAGGACAAACCATTGTGATAGTAGGGGGATGTATTTGTCATTTTAATCACATAGTGAATAAATCTGTCTTTATGAGTGTAAATTACTTGTAGCCTACTAAGAAAGGACAGTTGCCTAGATCTGCTGTATTCTAAACAATGACAGATTGGGGGTTTCATATGAGGTGGCTATAATTTTAGTTGATAACAGAGGTAATAGGATGTAGTTTATGACGCATAGAGAAGCGAATGTCTTATATTCATGGGAAGTGAAGTAAGGGAACTCAGAGAATAATAGGATTATTAAACAAACACTAAGAATAATGAAGCAGTGTTGGAAGGAAGCAGAGTACCTAATTGCCACTCTGGGAGAGATAGCGGGTAGAAGTAGAAAACTATGAGAGAGAGGAGATAAGGCAAGAAAGAGTAAAGGCCACGGGGGGGCTTTGACAATGAAGAAGAGGAAGATGAGGCGTGATTAGCCCTAGAGGGAGGGGGAGTAGATTCTAGTGAGGAGGAGACTGAGGAGCCCAATGATCCAAGTTGTGAGGTGTTTGAAATGGCTACTATTGACCTAGCACTTCAACAGGAACAGAAACCTTATTTGACATTGACAGTAATGGGTAAGAACATTAAATTCCTATGCGATACAGGGGCTTACAGGACAGAAATCTGTGCAGCAGACAAACCAGAGGGAGTGAGGATTTGATGGGGAGAAAATTAATTTGTTGAAAGGTTATCAGCCCCAATAAACCTAAAACATGACCAATCAGGAGGAGAGGCAACCATACCCGTCCTGATATATAAGCTGTGTCCGGTAAACTTACTAGGACGTGATGTAATGACTAAATTGAATGTGGCCGTCACTCCCACTGAGAGGGGAATGAAAGCACACATAGTCAGAGACAATATGGTGGTCTGTGGGGAAGGGGAACCATGTTATTGGTATAGTCAAGACTTGTTAAGGGGGGGAATAACTGATATTCCCCAAACCTTAATGGAACTTGCTGATGATGTGGTACCAGGCCCCACTAAAATGTCCCCCGAAGACCGACACTGTACTCTCTGGTATAACCAACACCCAGGTCCAGATTCAATCTATGAGGAAGCACTATTTAAAACCACAGAAAGAACTGTAGTGTGAACTCCCGAGAGGCACAGTGGTCTAAGGCACTGCATCGCAGTGCTAGCTGTGCCACTAGAGATCCTGGTTCGAATCCAGGCTCTGTCGTAGCCGGCCGCAACCGGGAGACCCATGGGGCGGCGTCGTCCAGGGTAGGGGAGGGAATGGCCGGCAGGGATGTAGCTCAGTTGGTAGAGTATGGCGTTTGCAACGCCAGGGTTGTGGGTTCGATTCCCATGGGGGGGTATGAAAAAAAATAAAAAATTATAATAATAATAATGTATGCACTCGCTCTGGATAAGAGCGTCTGCTAAATGACAAAAATGTAAAATGTAAATGTCTGTAGCACTAAAATGGTTTCACTATAACACACACACAGCAGTGGAAGTGGAACTAGGGCCCCAAAGTCAGAGACTGTTAAGAGAGAAATGGAACCCACATGTATCCCTAGCAAAGGAGCCAGCAGAGGACTGGAAAGACATGGGCCAGTGGGTATCCAAGGGTAAGAGGATCACTGATTGGGTCAACATTGAGAATGGAGATCAGCGCAGCACATCCATGGATAGGTATCGTCGGAAATTGAATTGGAGAGCCAATTCAATTCCCGTGGTACATTTAGATGAGGGTAGAGATTGTAGAGGATTTCCTGTGTAAAAAAAAGTAATAGAAATTGGGTGATGAGAAATGTTGATTTGCATTGTTTAAGCAAGAATGTTATTAAATTCATGCTTTCTAGTTATGTGTATGCAAGTTGTATTCGTTTTTGGTGGTGTGTGGATAGAATTTACTAATGCCAGGATTTAATAAACGAAGCAGAGGGTAATGTGAAGCGGATGTCTGAATAGTTTGTTTATACAACAGTGAGTTATGCAGACAGTTCACGTTGAACAATGGGAGATCGTTTTTACTATTAGGCTGATGGCGTAGTAATTTTTTTTTGTAGGTTCTGGATTTATTAAACAATAGGTTTATATTTTAATAAATTAATGCAACAGGTTTAAATCAGTAGATTACCGGAAAGTGGTTCTGGGTTATCCGATGTGTTCTGAGGGGGAGTTTTTTTCTTTTTTTCCCAGGATTGAGGGAAATCCCCTACAGTATATGTTAAGGGACAGTAGGAGACAACATATCACATTTTTTTTTTAAATAGATGCCTGGGAACAAAATAGCACTGCTTACTTACGAAGTAAGGGATTATATTGGCAAATGAGTGAAATATGACATTAAGAAGGGTGACAGGAACAATATACGAGGAAACAGACATTTCCTATGTTCTTGATTACATTTTGCATTTTGGTCGTTTGGCGGACGCTCTTGTCTGGAGCGACTTACAGTTGGTGAGGGCATACATTTTCATACTGTAAAGAAGACAGGATAAAGAATTGAACATGTGGAAAAAGAAAGGGGCAATCCTACGAGATAATGTCTGGCATAAGGATAAATTATTAATCGTATTAAAGTCACCGTTTTGATATGCGGAAATATTGACACATGGATAAAGTCATGTGTCGACAGGGGGAATGGTAGAGCAGGTTAGGAAACACTTTGTGGCCTATGGTATAATGAACTACTAAACATGTTTTTGTTACAAAGGTGTCATCTGTGCACAGAATAATCAGCAAGGTAGAGAGAGCACCCCATGGGGAATATCCCCTGGCAAAATATCCAGTCCAGCAATTGGAAATTGATTTTATACAGTTAACATGGAGTGAAGGAAAGAAATTGGGTACAATGTCTACCGATAGTATTAATGACGATTAGGGTAACACCAGATAAAGATGGGTTATCCCCCTTTGAAAAAGTGTTTGGGAGACCATATACAGTGGGGGGAAAAAAGTATTTAGTCAGCCACCAATTGTGCAAGTTCTCCCACTTAAAAAGATGAGAGAGGCCTGTAATTTTCATCATAGGTACACGTCAACTATGACAGACAAAATGAGGAAAAAAATCCAGAAAATCACATTGTAGGATTTTTTATGAATTTATTTGCAAATGATGGTGGAAAATAAGTATTTGTTCAATAACAAAAGTTTCTCAATACTTTGTTATATACCCTTTGTTGGCAATGACACAGGTCAAACGTTTTCTGTAAGTCTTCACAAGGTTTTCACACACTGTTGCTGGTATTTTGGCCCATTCCTCCATGCAGATCTCCTCTAGAGAAGTGATTTTTTGGGGCTGTTGCTGGGCAACACGGACTTTCAACTCCTTCCAAAGATTTTCTATGGGGTTGAGATCTGGAGACTGGCTAGGCCACTCCAGGACCTTGAAATGCTTCTTACGAAGCCACTCCTTCGTTGCCCGGGCGGTGGGTTTGGGATTATTGTCATGCCGAAAGACCCAGCCTCGTTTAATCTTCAATGCCCTTGCTGATGGAAGGAGGTTTTCACTCAAAATCCCATTCATTCTTTCCTTTACACGGATCAGTCGTCCTGGTCCCTTTGCAGAAAAACAGCCCCAAAGCATGATGTTTCCACCCCCATGCTTCACAGTAGGTATGGTGTTCTTTGGATGCAACTTAGCATTCTTTGTCCTCCAAACACGACGAGTTGAGTTTTTACCAAAAAGTTCTATTTTGGATTCATCTGACCATATGACATTCTCCCAATCCTCTTCTGGATCATCCAAATGCACTCTAGCAAACTTCAGATGGGCCTGGACATGTACTGGCTTAAGCAGGGGGACACATCTGGCACTGCAGGATTTGAGTCCCTGGCGGCGTAGTGTGTTACTGATGGTAGGCTTTGTTACTTTGGTCCCAGCTCTCTGCAGGTCATTCACTAGGTCCCCCCGTGTGGTTCTGGGATTTTTGCTCACCGTTCTTGTGATCATTTTGACCCCACGGGGTGAGATCTTGCGTGGAGCCCCAGATCGAGGGAGATTATCAGTGGTTTTGTATTACATTTACATTACATTTACGTCATTTAGCAGACGCTCTTATCCAGAGCGACTTACAAATTGGTGCATTCACCCTATAGCCAGTGGGATAACCACTTTACAATTTTTTTTTTTGGGGGTAGAAGGATTACTTTATCCTATCCCAGGTATTCCTTAAAGAGGTGGGGTTTCAAATGTCTCCGGAAGGTGGTGAGTGACTCCGCCGTCCTGGCGTCGTGAGGGAGCTTGTTCCACCATTGAGGTGCCAGAGCAGCGAACAGTTTTGACTGGGCTGAGCGGGAACTATGCTTCCGCAGAGGAAGGGGAGCCAGCAGGCCAGAGGTGGATGAACGCAATGCCCTCGTTTGGGTGTAGGGACTGATCAGAGCCTGAAGGTACGGAGGTGCCGTTCCCCTCACTGCTCCATAGGCAAGCACCATGGTCTTGTAACGGATGCGAGCTTCAACTGGAAGCCAGTGGAGTGTGCGGAGGAGGGGGGTGAAGTGAGAGAACTTGGGAAGGTTGAACACTAGACAGGCTGCGGCATTCTGGATGAGTTGTAGGGGTTTAATGGCACAGGCAGGGAGCCCAGCCAACAGCGAGTTGCAGTAATCCAGACGGGAGATGACAAGTGCCTGGATTAGGACCTGTGCCGCTTCCTGTGTAAGGCAGGGTCGTACTCTCCGAATGTTGTAGAGCATGAACCTGCAGGATCGGGTCACCGCCTTGATGTTAGCGGAGAACGACAGGGTGTTGTCCAGGGTCACGCCAAGGCTCTTCGCACTCTGGGAGGAGGACACAACGGAGTTGTCAACCGTGATGGCGAGATCATGGAACGGGCAGTCCTTCCCCGGGAGGAAGAGCAGCTCCGTCTTGCCAGGGTTCAGCTTGAGGTGGTGATCCGTCATACATACTGATATGTCTGCCAGACATGCAGAGATGCGATTCGCCACCTGGTTATCAGAAGGGGGAAAGGAGAAGATTAGTTGTGTATCGTCAGCGTAGCAATGATAGGAGAGGCCATGTGAGGATATGACAGAGCCAAGTGACTTGGTGTATAGGGAGAAAAGGAGAGGGCCTAGAACTGAGCCCTGGGGGACACCAGTGGTGAGAGCACGTGGTGCGGAGACAGCTTCTCGCCACGCCACTTGGTAGGAGCGACCGGTCAGGTAGGACGCAATCCAGGAGTGAGCCGCGCCAGAGATGCCCAGCTCGGAGAGGGTGGAGAGGAGGATCTGATGGTTCACAGTATCAAAGGCAGCAGACAGGTCTAGAAGGACAAGAGCAGAGAAGAGAGAGTTAACTTTAGCAGTGCGGAGAGCCTCCGTGACACAGAGATGAGCAGTCTCAGTTGAATGACCAGTCTTGAAACATGACTGGTTTGGATCAAGAAGGTCATTCTGAGAGAGATAGCAAGAGAGTTGGCTAAAGACGGCACACTCAAGAGTTTTGGAGAGAAAAGAAAGAAGGGATACTGGTCTGTAGTTGTTGACATCAGAGGGATCGAGTGTAGGTTTTTTGAGAAGGGGTGCAACTCTCGCTCTCTTGAAGACAGAAGGGACATAGCCAGCGGTCAAGGATGAGTTAATGAGCGAGGTGAGGTAAGGGAGAAGGTCTCCGGAAATGGTCTGGAGAAGAGAGGAGGGGATAGGGTCAAGCGGGCAGGTTGTTGGGCAGCCGGCCGTCACAAGTCGCAAGATTTCATCTGGAGAGAGAGGGGAGAAAGAAGTCAAAGCATAGGGTAGGGCAGTGTGAGCAGGACCAGCAGTGTCATTTGACTTAATAAACGAGGATCGGATGTTGTCAACCTTCTTTTCAAAATGGTTGACGAAGTCATCCACAGAGAGGGAGGAGGGGGGAGGAGGGGGAGGAGGATTCAGCAGGGAGGAGAATGTGGCAAAGAGCTTCCTAGGGTTAGAGGCAGATGCTTGGAATTTAGAGTGGTAGAAAGTGGCTTTAGCAGCAGAAACAGAGGAAGAAAATATAGAGGAGGGAGTGAAAAGATGCCAGGTCCGCAGGGAGTCTAGTTTTCCTCCATTTCCGCTTGGCTGCCCGGAGCCCTGTTCTGTGAGCTCACAATGAGTCGTCAAGCCACGGAGCAGGATGGGAGGACCGAGCTGGCCAGGAGGAGGATAGAGAGTCAAAGGATGTAGAAAGGGAGGAGAGGAGGGTTGAGGAGGCAGAATCAGGAGATTGGAGGGAGAAGGATTGAGCAGAGGGAAGAGATGATAGGATGGAAGAGGAGAGAGTAGTGGGAGAGAGAGAGCGAAGGTTGCGGCGGCGCGTTACCATCTGTGTAGGGGCAGAGTGAGTAGTGAGAGTGTATGTCTTCCATTTCCTAATAATTGCTCCCACAGTTGATTTCTTCTTTCCAAGCTGCTTACCTATTGCAGAATCAGTCTTCCCAGCCTGGTGCAGGTCTCCAATTTTGTTTCTGGTGTCCTTTGACAGCTCTTTGGTCTTGGCCATAGTGGAGTTTGGAGTGTGACTGTTTGAGGTTGTGGACAGGTGTCTTTTATACTGATAACAAGTTCAAACAGGTGCCATTAATACAGGTAACGAGTGGAGGACAGAGGAGCCTCTTAAAGAAGAAGTTACAGGTCTGTGAGAGCCAGAAATCGTGCTTGTTTGTAGGTGACCAAATACTTATTTTCCACCATAATTTGCAAATAAATTCATAAAAAATCCTACAATGTGATTTTCTGGATTCTTTTTTCTCAATTTGTCTGTCATAGTTGACGTGTACCTATGATGAAAATTACAGGCCCCTCTCATCTTTTTAAGTGGGAGAACTTGCACAATTGGTGGCTGACTAAATACTTTTTTGCCCCACTGTAGAATGCCCGAGTTAGGCAGACTAGAGCAGGCAGACATAGAAGTAGAAGACACATTGGCAGAACATATGAGGAGACCGTTCGTTAACCAAACACGTATGTCAAAGATTTTGTGCCCCACAGGAGAACTAAAGGAGAAGGTAACCCACTCTATCCAACCAGGTGACTGGGTGTGGATCCAATCCTTAAAGAAGAAAGACTGGAAGCAGCCCGTTGGGAAGGTCCATATCAGGTCCTGTTGGTGACGGCCTTCGCTGTAAGAATTGTGGAAAGATCAACCTGGGTGCATGTCACACACTGCAAAAAGGTAAACCCAGCCACACCTGACGAACAAACACAGAATTAGGAGAAAGAACCGATCACCACTAGGGCTCAGGGGTTGGCTCCTTAATGAAGATTCCCTTACCCTGTCCGATCATGCCTGTATGTGTTCGATAGAAGGTAAAGCAATGGGTTGGCCTCTGGCGTCTTACATGTTCACAGGACGAGGGTGGGGATTTACATGTTTCCTGATGGTAGGTGGCTGTCTGATTGTGGGAGCCATATTCCTAGCACACCCAAACCCGCCTGACCCGCCAGAAGTAGTAGTTAACCTAACTCAAGTTAGTAAGAACATGCCCGGGGAAAGCAAAAGCAGGCAGAAAAGACAGCTTGATGTAGGGAAAGGGGAAGTACTAGTGACTGTAGGAAAGGACATCACCTTTGAGGTCTTCGCAGACTAGTTGGGGTCTCTCGAGCCAAGGCTGGCTGGTAGTGTTATAAAGGACGGGAGATATATATATTGTGTTAACTTGCACTATCTGTATCCCCCAGTATCAAAGTCTCCTAGACCTAGATTACCCCCTTTTGAAGTATCAGTGGAGGCATATTATTACTTTTCTAGGATGGACAAGATGGGGTACGAAGTAGGGCATCTTAGCTCTTGCTCCCACACAGAGAATGTCACGACCAAAGACACCATGACTAATCTCTCCTCTTTGTTGCAGCCAGAGGATTTTAGGGATCAAAACCAGGCCAGCGCTGACATCTGGTGGTTGTGTGGTGGTGACAGACTGTGGCCCAGACTACATGCGAATTGGACTGGAACCTGTGCGTCATCAAATGATCTAACATGTCAGAGACTGATGGGTTGTCACGTAAAAAGCGAGACCTCCTTCTGGGATCCTTTGATGAGAGGGTATATATTGATGGGATAGGAGTACCTCGAGGGGTTCCAGAAGAATTCAAAGCTAGGAATCAGATCGCAGCTGGTTTTGAATCAAGTATTTTCTGGTGGTCAACAATTAATAAGAATGTGGATTGGATAAACTACATCTACAGTGAGGGAAAAAAGTATTTGATCCCCTGCTGATTTTGTACGTTTGCCCACTGACAAAGACATGATCAGTCTATAATTTTAATGGTAGGTTTATTTGAACAGTGAGAGACAGAATAACAACAAAAACATCCAGAAAAACACATGTCAAAAATGTTATATATTGATTTACATTTTAATGAGGGAAATAGGTATTTGACCCCTCTGCAAAACATGACTTAGTACTTGGTGGCAAAACCCTTGTTGGCAATCACAGAGGTCAGATGTTTCTTGTAGTTGGCCACCAGGTTTGCACACATCTCGGGAGGGATTTTGTCCCACTCCTCTTTGCAGATCTTCTCCAAGTCATTAAGGTTTCGAGCCTGATGTTTGGCAACTCAAACCTTCAGCTCCCTCCACAGATTTTCTATGGGATTAAGGTCTGGAGACTGGCTAGGCCACTCCAGGACCTTAATGTGCTTCTTCTTGAGACACTCCTTTGTTGCCTTGGCCGTGTGATTTGGGTCATTGTCATGCTGGAATACCCATCCACGGCCCATTTTCAATGCCCTGGCTGAGGGAAGGAGGTTCTCACCCAAGATTTGACGGTACATGGCCCTGTCCATCGTCCCTTTGATGCGGTGAAGTTGTCCTGTCCCCTTACAGAAAAATACACCCAAAGCATAATGTTTCCACCTCCATGTTTGACGGTGGGGATGGTGTTCTTGGGGTCATAGGCAGCATTCCTCCTCCTCCAAACACGGTGAGTTGAGTTGATGCCAAAGAGCTCGATTTTGGTCTCATCTGACCACAACACTTTCACCCAGTTCTCCTCTGAATCATTCAGATGTTCATTGGCAAACTTCAGACGGCCCTGTATATGTGCTTTCTTGAGCAGGGGGACCTTGCGGGCGCTGCAGGATTTCAGTCATTCACGGCGTAGTGTGTTACCAATTGTTTTCTTGGTGACTATGGTCCCAGCTGCCTTGAGATCATTGACAAGATCCTCCCGTGTAGTTCTGGGCTGATTCCTCACTGTTCTCATGATCATTGCAACTCCACGAGGTGAGATCTTGCATGGAGCCCCAGGCCGAGGGAGATTGACAGTTATTTTGTGTTTCTTCCATTTGCGAATAATCGCACCAACTGTTGTCACCTTCTCACCAATCTGCTTGGCAATGGTCTTGTAGCCCATTCCAGCCTTGTGTAGGTCTACAAACTTGTCCCTGACATATTTGGAGAGCTCTTTGGTCTTGGCCATGGTGGAGAGTTTGGAATCTGATTGATTGATTGCTTCTGTGGACAGGTGTCTTTTATACAGGTAACAAGCTGAGATGAGGAGCACTCACCTTTAGAGTGTGCTCCTAATCTCAGCTCGTTACCTGTATAAAAGACACCTGGGAGCCAGAAATCTTTCTGATTGAGAGGGGGTCAAATACTTATTTCCCTCATTAAAATGCAAATCAATTTATAACATTTTTCACATGCATTTTTCTGGATTATTTTGTTGTTATTCTGTCTCTCACTGTTCAAATAAACCTACCATTACAATTATAGTCTGATAATTTATTTGGCAGTGGGCAAATGTACAAAATCAGCAGGGGATCAAATACTTTTTTCCCCTCACTGTACTACAACCAACAGAGATTTTTTAACCACACCCGTGATGCGATAAAGGGATTGGCTGAGCAGACAGCGACAACTAGCTTAATGGCATGGCAGAATAGGATAGCTTTAGATATGCTTTCGGCTGAGAGGGGCGAGGTTTGTATCTATGTGCTGTACTTTCATCCCCAATAATACAGCACCTGACGGGTCAGTGACCAAGGCTCTTCAGGGACTCACCACGCTGGCGAACAAACTGGCTGAGAACTCTGGTATTGATAACTCACTAACCGGTTGGTTTGATAACATGTTTGGTAAATGGAAAACTTTTTTTGCAACTATTCTGGGTGCAGCTATAGCTTGTATGGGTATGCTTGTTCTTTGTGGATGTTGTCTTATTCCCTGTGTCAGAGGGTTGGTGAGCAAGGCATTGGATAAAGCAGTAGCCCAGCAGATGGTGAGCTATGGGCCCATTCCCTACTCAGACCGATGGAACGACGATGCAGAAGATTTTAACCCTGATGAACCTAAATTGGATGAGACAAATTTGATGTTTAGTATACTATCTTTTCAATGAAAGTTATAGTGAAAATCCTAACAAGGAGACTGAGTTATGGTTGGAAGTAAAATTTGGTAGCATGCAAGACAAATTGTATTATTATTGTGTGATTCATACGAGTGATTCATTTTATATGCAAAACAAGTTGTATGCCTTGTGTGTTTCATTTGATAAGAATGTATTTTAAATGTGTGTGTGAAATTTTGTCAAAGGGTGGATTGATAAAGAAATGTGTGAGTAAGATATGACTAAAATGTCACACCCTCAGTTAAACTAATAATGTATGACTATTTGTAGACTAAAGCTTAGAGAATTAATCAAATGTGTTTATATAAGATGCATATTTGCCCAGCAACAGAGTATTTGTGTCTTGTAATTAGGCAAGCAGAAGTGCAAAACGATTGAAACCAATAACAGGAGACCGGTTCCCACACAGGGAGGGGGAGTGAAAAAGGCTTGCAGGATATTGTGAGAACAGCGATAGAGAAAAAAATGCAGCCTGCCCGAGCAAGGAGTACACTATGATAAGAACGTGTGTGTGTGACCTGATGGTCAGGAGAGCAGAAGAAAATCACATGAGCTAAACCCAGGTGTGAGCTTACAAGATGTGTACAGTGGAAAAATACAGGCCGCCTAAAGCGGGGTGGGATTTTTCCTCTGACGTGTGTTCATAAAAAGATTGTACGACCATTTTGTTGCAGAGCACTCTCATGAATAAACAGGCTGACCATTGCAGAATTGGGTCTTTGTTTAATTTATTTAAACTAGAGATTTACACCTCTGGGAATTATTCAAAGATTTAAGAAGTGTTTGACTTCAACCATTGAGATAACAAAATTCTCGTGACAATACCCCAAAAAACAACTTTAGTACTTTAAAGTAGTTCACACCACTGGTAACGTGAATATACACTGCTCAAAAAAATTAAGGGAACACTTAAACAACACATCCTAGATCTGAATGAATGAAATAATCTTATTAAATACTTTTTCTTTACATAGTTGATTGTGCTGACAACAAAATCACACAATAATTATCAATGGAAATCAAATGTATCAACCCATGGAGGTCTGGATTTGGAGTCACCCTCAAAATTAAAGTGGAAAACCACACTACAGGCTGATCCAACTTTGATGTAATGTCCTTAAAACAAGTCAAAATGAGGCTCAGTAGTGTGTGTGGCCTCCACGTGCCTGTATGACCTCCCTACAATGCCTGGGCATGCTCCTGATGAGGTGGCGGATGGTCTCCTGAGAGATCTCCTCCCAGACCTGGACTAAAGCATCCGCCAACTCCTGGACAGTCTGTGGTGCAACGTGGCGTTGGTGGATGGAGCGAGACAGATGTGCCAGATGTCCCAGATGTGCTCAATTGGATTCAGGTCTGGGGAACGGGCGGTCCATAGCATCAATGCCTTCCTCTTGCAGGAACTGCTGACACACTCCAGCCACATGAGGTCTAGCATTGTCTTGCATTAGGAGGAACCCAGGGCCAACCGCACCAGCATATGGTCTCACAAGGGGTCTGAGGATCTCATCTAGGTACCTAATGGCAGTCAGGCTACCTCTGGCGAGCACATGGAGGGCTGTGCGGCCCCCCAAAGAAATGCCACCCCACACCATGACTGACCCACCGCCAAACCGGTCATGCTGGAGGATGTTGCAGGCAGCAGAACGTTCTCCACTGCGTCTCCAGACTCTGTCACGTCTGTCACGTGCTCAGTGTGAACCTGCTTTCATCTGTGAAGACCACAGGGCGCCAGTGGCGAATTTGCCAATCTTGGTGTTCTCTGGCAAATGCCAAACGTCCTGCACGGTGTTGGGCTGTAAGCACAACCCCCACCTGTGGACGTCGGGCCCTCATACCACCCTCATGGAGTCTGTTTCTGACCGTTTGAGCAGACACATGCACTTTTGTGGCCTGCTGGAGGTCATTTTGCAGGGCTCTGGCAGTGCTCCTCCTTGCACAAAGGTGGAGGTAGCAGTCCTGCTGCTGGGTTGTTGCCCTCCTACGGCCTCCTCCACGTCTCCTGATGTACTGGCCTGTCTCCTGGTAGCGCCTCCATGCTCTGGACACTACGCTGACAGACACAGCAAACCTTCTTTCCACAGCTCACATTGATGTGCCATCCTGGATGAGCTGCACTACCTGAGCCACTTGTGTGGGTTGTAGACTCCGTCTCATGCTACCACTAGAGTGAAAGCACCGCCAGCATTCAAAAGTGACCAAAACATCAGCCAGGAAGCATAGGAACTGGGAAGTGGTCTGTGGTCACCACCTGCAGAACCACTTCTTTATTGGGGGTGTCTTGCTAATTGCCTATAATTTCCACCTGTTGTCTATTCCATTTGCACAACAGCATGTGAAATGTATTGTCAATCAGTGTTGCTTCCTAAGTGGACAGTTTGATTTCACAGAAGTGTGATTGACTTGGAGTTACATTGTGTTGTTTAAGTGTTCCCTTTATTTTTTTGAGCAGTGTATTTAGTACAGTTAATGCCTTTGGATATTGTCTTGTATGAAGGATGGTTGGATGTTTTTAAAATGTCATCTACAAGTTATTAATATGTTGGATTCAAGTCTCCATCTCAAACAAAAATCTAAGTTGAAGAATAGGACTAAATCAAATCAAACTTTATTTGAAGTCCATTTAACGTTTGATTTGATACTATTCTTTAACTTTGATTTTTGGTTGATATGGAGACGTGAATCCAACATTTTTTACATTTTAGTCATTTATCAGATGCTTTTATCCAGAGCGACTTACAGTAGTGAGTGCATACATTTTCATATACACTACCAATCACAAGTTTGGGCATACCTACTCATTCAAGGGTTTTTCTTTATTTTAAATTTTTTTTACATTGTAGAATAATAGTGAAGACATCAAAACTATGAAATAACACATGGAATCATGTAGTAAATAAAAAAGGGTTAAACAAATCAAAACATAATTTATATTTGAGATTCTTCAAATAGCCACCCTTTGCCTTGATGACAGCTTTGCACACTCTTGGCATTCTCTCAACCAGCTACACCTGGAATGCTTTTCCAACAGTCTTGAAGGAGTTCCCACATATGCTGAGCACATGTTGGCTACTTTTCCTTCACTCTGCGGTCCGACTCATCCCAAACCATCTCAATTGGGTTGAGGTCAGGGGATTGTGGAGGCCAGGTCATCTGATAGAACACTCCATCACTCTCCTTCTTGGTAAAATAGCCTTTACACAGCCTGGAGGTGTGTTGGGGCATTGTCCTGTTAAAAAACAAATGATAGTCCCACTAAGCCCAAACCAGATGGGATGGCTTATTGCTGCAGAATGCTGTGGTAGCCATGCTGGTTAAGTGTGCCTTGAATTCTAAATAAATCACAGAGAGTGTCACCAGCAAGACCCCCACACCATAACACCTCCTCCTCCATGCTTTACGGTGGGAACTACACATGCGGAGATCATTCGTTCAACCACACCGCGTCTCACAAAGACAAGGCGGTTGGAACCAAAAATCTCCAATTTGGACTCCAGACCAAAGGACAGATTTCCACCAGTCTAATGTCCATTGCTCGTGTTTCTTGGCCCAAGCAGGTCTCTACTTCTTATTGGTGTCCTTTAGTAGTGGTTTCTTTGCAGCAATTCGACAATGAAAGCCTGATTCAAACAGTCCCCTCTGAACAGTTGATGTTGAGATGTGTCTGTTACTTGAACTCTGAAGCATTTATTTGGGCTGCAATATCTGAGGCTGGTAACTTATCCTCTGCAGCAGAGGTAACTCTGGGTCTTCCATTCCTGTGGTGGTCCTCATGAGAGCCAGTTTCATCATAGCGCTTGATGGTTTTTGAGACTGCACTTGAAGAAACTTCAAAAGTTATTGAGATTTTCCGGATTGACTGACCTTCATGTTTTAAAATATTGAGGGACTGTCGTTTCCCATTGCTTATTTGAGCTGTTCTTGCCCCCCCCCCCCACCCTGTCACAACACAACTGATTGGCTCAAACGCATTGAGAAGGAAAGAAATTACACAAATTAACTTTTAAGAAGGCACACCTGTTAATTGAAATGAATTCCAGGTGACTACCTCGTAAAGCTGGTTGAGAGAATGCCAAGAGTGTGCAAAGCTGTCATCAAGGCAAATGGTGGCTATTTGAAATATATTTTAATTTGTTTAACACTTCTTTGGTTACTACATGATTCCATATGTGTTATTTCATAGTTTTGATGTCTTCACTATTTCATACAATGTAGAAAACAGTAAAGATTACCCTTGAATGGGTAGGTGTATCCAAACCTTTGACTGGTAGTGTATATATATATATATATATATATATATATATATACACACACAGTGGGGGGAAAAAGTATTTAGTCAGCCACCAATTGTGCAAGTTCTCCCACTTAAAAAGATGAGAGAGGCCTGTAATTTTCATCATAGGTACACGTCAACTATGACAGACAAATTGAGATTTTTTTTTCAAGAAAATCAGATTGTAGGATTTTTAATGAATTTATTTGCAAATTATGGTGGAAAATAAGTATTTGGTCACCTACAAACAAGCACGATTTCTGGCTCTCACAGACCTGTAACTTCTTCTTTAAGAGGCTCCTCTGTCCTCCACTCGTTACCTGTATTAATGGCACCTGTTTGAACTTGTTATCAGTATAAAAGACACCTGTCCACAACCTCAAACAGTCACACTCCAAACTCCACTATGGCCAAGACCAAAGAGCTGTCAAAGGACACCAGAAACAAAATTGTAGACCTGCACCAGGCTGGGAAGACTGAATCTGCAATAGGTAAGCAGCTTGGTTTGAAGAAATCAACTGTGGAAGCAATTATTAGGAAATGGAAGACATACAAGACCACTGATAATCTCCCTCGATCTGGGGCTCCACACAAGATCTCACCCCGTGGGGTCAAAATGATCACAAGAACGGTGAGCAAAAATCCCAGAACCACACGGGGGACCTAGTGAATGACCTGCAGAGAGCTGGGACCAAAGTAACAAAGCCTACCATCAGTAACACACTACGCCGCCAGGGACTCAAATCCTGCAGTGCCAGACGTGTCCCCCTGCTTAAGCCAGTACATGTCCAGGCCCGTCTGAAGTTTGCTAGAGTGCATTTGGATGATCCAGAAGAGGATTGGGAGAATGTCATATGGTCAGATGAAACCAAAATATAACTTTTTTGGTAAAAACTCAACTCGTTGTGTTTGGAGGACAAAGAATGCTGAGTTGCATCCAAAGAACACCATACCTACTGTGAAGCATGGGGGTGGAAACATCATGCTTTGGGGCTGTTTTTCTGCAAAGGGACCAGGACGACTGATCCGTGTAAAGGAAAGAATGAATGGGGCCATGTATCGTGAGATTTTGAGTGAAAACCTCCTTCCATCAGCAAGGGCATTGAAGATGAAACGTGGCTGGGTCTTTCAGCATGACAATGATCCCAAACACACCGCCCGGGCAACGAAGGAGTGGCTTCGTAAGAAGCATTTCAAGGTCCTGGAGTGGCCTAGCCAGTCTCCAGATCTCAACCCCATAGAAAATCTTTGGAGGGAGTTGAAAGTCCGTGTTGCCCAGCGACAGCCCCAAAACATCACTGCTCAAGAGGAGATCTGCATGGAGGAATGGGCCAAAATACCAGCAACAGTGTGTGAAAACCTTGTGAAGACTTACAGAAAACGTTTGACCTGTGTCATTGCCAACAAAGGGTATATAACAAAGTATTGAGAAACTTTTGTTATTGACCAAAGACTTATTTTCCACCATAATTTGCAAATAAATTCATAAAAAATCCTACAATGTGATTTTCTGGATTTTTTTCTTCTAATTTTGTCTGTCATAGTTGACGTGTACCTATGATGAAAATTACAGGCCTCTCTCATCTTTTTAAGTGGGAGAACTTGCACAATTGGTGGCTGACTAAAGACTTTTTCCCCCCACTGTACATATATAGTTATCAATTATACATTTGTAGACAAACTGGATATTGAATTGTGAACGCAACCAATTATCAACATTTGAAGGAGATGTATCTTCTGCTTGTATAATATATATAGAAATGTATAGATATATTTGTAGATATATACACATTACCAAAAGTATGTGGACACATGCTCATCGAATATCACATTCCAAATTCATGGGCATTAATATGGAGTTGGTGCTATAACAGCCTCCACTCTTCTGGGAAGGCTTTCCACTAGATGTTGGAACATTGCTGTGGGGACTTGCTTCCATTCAGCCACAAGAACATTTGTGAGGTCGGGCACTGATGTTGGGAGATTACGCCTTGATCGCAGTCGGCGTTCCAATTCATCCCAAAGGTGTTCGATGGGGTTGAGGTCAGGTCTCTGTGCAGGCCAATCAAGTTCTTCCATAACGATCTCAACAAACCTTTTCTCTATGGACCTCGCTTTGTGCACAGGGGCATTGTCATGCAGAAACAGGAACGGGCCTTCCCCAAACTGTTTTCAGAAAGTTGGAAGCACAGAATCGTCTAGAATGTCATTGTATGATGAAGCGTTAAGATTTCCCTTCACTGGAACTAGGGGGCCTAGCTCGAACCATGAAAAACAGCCCCAGACCATTTATTCCTCCTCCACCAAACTTTACAATTGGCACTATGCATTTGGGCAGGTAGCTGTTTTCTGGCATCCGTGAAACCCAGATTTGTCCGTCGGACTGTCAGATGGTGAAGCGTGATTCATCACTCCAGAGAACGCGTTTCCAGTGCTCCAGAGTCCAATGGCGGTGAGCCTTACACCACTCCAGCCGATGCTTGGCATTGCACATGGTGATCTTAGGCTTGTGTGCTGCTTCTGGAAGCAACGGCAGCACAATAACTGTTCGTCGGGAGCTTCATGAAATGGGTTTCCATGAAGCTCCCGACGAACAGTTCTTGTGCTGCCGTTGCTTCCAGAGACAGTTTGGAACTCGGTAGTTAGTATTGCAACGAGGATAGACGATTGTTATGCACTTCAGCACTCGGTTGTCCCATTCTGTGAGCTTGTGTGGCCTACCACATCACGGCTGAGCCGTTGTTGCTCCTAGATGTTTTCACTTCACAATAACAGCAGTTACAGTTGATCGGGGCAGCTCAAGCAGGGCAGAAATTTTACGAACTGACTTGTTTGAAAGATGGTATCCTATGACAGCTATTTACAGCCCTCTAACCAATTGTACTATTATGTGTGTTTTTCCGCGTTATTTGTAATTTATTATGTACATAATGTTTCTGCCATCGTCTCTTATAACCAAAAAGAGCTTCTGGAAATCAGGACAGCGATTACTCACCTCGTATTGGACGAAGATTTTTTCTTCAACAAGTCGGATGCGAAGGATATCCTACAGACACCCGACAAGGCCAAAATCCCCGTCATTCGCATGAGAAAGAGACAGAGATATCGTGGACGTAGGTCGGGGTGCCTTGTAAGGATCTGACGGCGAGCGAGTAAACTGCCTCTTCCATCAATCCTATTAGCCAATGTTCAATCATTTGAGAATAAATTAGATGACCTAAGATTACGGTTATCCTACCAACGGGACATTAAAAACTGTAATATATTATGTTTCACGAGTCGTGGCTGAACGACGACATGGACAACATACAGCTAGCGGGCTATACACTACATCGGCAGGATAGAACGGCTGACTCCGGTAAGACAAGGGGTGGCGGTCTGTGTATATTTGTAAACAACAGCTGGAGCACAAAATCTAAATCAAATATTAAGGAAGTCTCAAGGTTTTGCTCACCTGAGGTAGAGTATCTTATGATAAGCTGTGGACCACACTATTTACCAAGAGAGTTTATCAATATTTGTCATACCTGTCTATTTACCACCACAAACCAATGCTGGCATTAAGATTGCACTGAATGAGCTGTATAAGGCCATAAGTGAACAGGAAAACGCTCATCCAGAGGCAGTGCTCCTAGTGGCCGGGGACTTTAATGCAGGGAAACTTAATTCAGTTCTACCTAATTTCTACCAGCATGTTAAATGTGCAACCAGAGGAAAAAAAAACTCTAGACCACCTTTACTCCACACACAGAGACGCATACAAAGCTCTCCCTCGCCCTCCATTTGGCAAATCTGACCATAACTCTATCCTCCTGAATCCTGCTTATAAGCAAAAACTAAAGCAGGAAGCACCAGTGACTCGGTTAATAAAAAAGTGGTCAGATGACGCAGATGCTAAGCTACAGGACTGTTTTGCTAGCACAGACTGGAACATGTTCCGGGATTCTTCAGATAGCATTGAGGAGTACACCACATCAGTCACTGGCTTCATCAATAAGTGCATCGATGACGTCATCTCCACAGTGACCATACGTACATACCCCAACCAGAAGCCATGGATTACAGGCAACATCCGCACTGAGCTAAAGGGTAGAGCTGCCGCTTTCAAGGAGCGGGACTCTAACCTGGACGCTTATAAGAAATCCCGCCATGCCCTCCGACGAACCATCAAACAGGCAAAGAGTCAATACAGGACTAAGATTGAATCGTACTACACCGGCTCTGACACTCGTCGGATGTGGCAGGGCTTGAAAACTATTACAGACTACAAAGGGAAGCACAGCCGCGAGCTGCCCAGTGATACAAGATGAGCTAAACCACTTCTATGCTCGCTTCGAGGCAAGCAACACCGAAGCTTGCATGAGAGCACCAGCTGTTCCAGATGACTATGTGATCACGCTCTCCGTGGCCAATGTGAGTAAGACACATTGCAGGTCAACATTCACAAGGCCGTAGGGCCAGATGGATTACCAGGACGTGTACTCCGAGCATGTGCTGACCAACTGGCAAATGTCTTCACTGATATTTTCAAAATGTCCCTGACTGAGTCTGTAATACCAACATGTTTCAAGCAGATCACCATAGTCCCTGTGCTGAAGGACACTAAGATAACCTGCCTAAATGACTACCGACCCGTAGCACTGACGTCTGTAGCCATGAAGTGCTTGAAAGGCTGGTCATGGCTCACATCAACACCATTATCCCAGAAACCCTAGACCCACTCCAATTTGCATACCGCCCCAACAGATCCACAGATGATGCAATCTCTATTGCACTCCACACTGCCCTTTCCCACCTGGACAAGAGGAACACCTACGTGAGAATGCTATTCATTGACTACAGCTCAGCATTCAACACCATAGTGCCCTCAAAGTTCATCACTAAGCTAAGGATCCTGGGACTTAACACCTCCCTCTGCAACTGGATCCAGGCCTTCCTGACGGGCCGCCCCCAGGTGGTAAGGGTAGGTAACAACACATCTGCCACACTCATCCTCAACACGGGGGCCCCTCAGGGGTGCGTGCTCAGTCCCCTCCTGTACTCCCTGTTCACCCATGACTGCATGGCCAGGCACGACTCCAACACCATCATTAAGTTTGCCGACCACACAACAGTGGTAGGCCTGATCACTGACAACGATGAGACAGCCTATAGGGAGGAGTTCAGAGACCTGGCCGTGTGGTGCCAGGATAACAACCTCTCCCTCAACGTGACCAAGACAAAGGAGATGATTGTGGACTACAGGAAAAAAAAGAGGACTTAGCGCGCCCCCATTCTCATCGACGGGGCTGTAGTGGAACAGGTTGAGAGCTTCAAGTTCCTTGGTGTCCACATCACCAACGAACCATCATGGTCCAAACACACCAAGACAGTCGTGAAGAGGGCACGACAAATCTATTCCCCTTCAGAGGCTGCTACTCTGTTAATTATTTATGCATAGTCACTTTAACTCTACCCACATGTACATATTACCTCAACTAGCCAGTGACCCCGCACATTGACTCTGCACCGGTACCCCCCTGTATACAGTGGGGAGAACAAGTATTTGATACACTGCCGATTTTGCAGGTTTTCCTACTTACAAAGCATGTAGAGGTCTGTAATTTTTATCATAGGTACATTTCAACTGTGAGAGACGGAATCTAAAACAAAAATCCAGAAAATCACGTTGTATGATTTTTAAGTAAATAATTTGCATTTTATTGCATGACATAAGTATTTGATCACCTACCAACCAGTAAGAATTCCGTCTCTCACAGACCTGTTAGTTTTTCTTTAAGAAGCCCTCCTGTTCTCCACTCATTACCTGTATTAACTGCACCTGTTTGAACTCGTTACCTGTATAAAAGACACCTGTCCACACACACAATCAAACAGACTCCAACCTCTCCACAATGGCCAAGACCAGAGAGCTGTGTAAGGACATCAGTGATAAAATTGTAGACCTGCACAAGGCTGGGATGGACTACAGGACAATAGGCAAGCAGCTTGGTGAGAAGGCAACAACTGTTGGCGCAATTATTAGAAAATGGAAGAAGTTCAAGATGACGGTCAATCACCTTCGGTCAGGGGCTCCATGCAAGATCTCACCTCGTGGGGCATCAATGATCATGAGGAAGGTGAGGGATAAGCCCAGAACTACACGGCAGGACCTGGTCAATGACCTGAAGAGAGCTGAGACCACAGTCTCAAAGAAAACCATTAGTAACACACTACGCCGTCATGGATTAAAATCCTGCAGCGCACGCAAGGTCCCCCTGCTCAAGCCAGCGCATGTCCAGGCCCGTCTGAAGTTTGCCAGTGACCATCTGGATGATCCAGAGGAGGAATGGGAGAAGGTCATGTGGTCTGATGAGACAAAAATAGAGCTTTTTGGTCTAAACTCCACTCACCGTGTTTGGAGGAAGAAGAAGGATGAGTACAACCCCAAGAACACCATCCCAACCGTGAAGCATGGAGGTGGAAACATCATTCTTTGGGGATGCTTTTCTGAAAAGGGGACAGGACGACTGCACCGTATTGAGGGGAGGATGGATGGGGCCATGTATCGCGAGATCTTGGCCAACTACCTCCTTCCCTCAGTAAGAGCATTGAAGATGGGTCGTGGCTGGGTCTTCCAGCATGACAACGACCCGAAACACACAGCCAGGGCAACTAAGGAGTGGCTCCGTAAGAAGCATCTCAAGGTCCTGGAGTGGCCTAGCCAGTCTCCAGACCTGAACCCAATAGAACATCTTTGGAGGGAGCTGAAAGTCCGTATTGCCCAGCGACAGCCCCGAAACCTGAAGGATCTGGAGAAGGTCTGTATGGAGGAGTGGGCCAAAATCCCTGCTGCAGTGTGTGCAAGCCTGGTCAAGACCTACAGGAAATGTATGATCTCTGTAATTGCAAACAAAGGTTTCTGTACCAAATATTAAGTTCTGCTTTTCTGATGTATCAAATACTTATGTCATGCAATAAAATGCAAATTAATTACTTAGATATCATACAATGTGATTTTCTGGATTTTTGTTTTAGATTCCGTCTCTCACAGTTGAAGTGTACCTATGATAAAAATTATAGACCTCTACATGCTTTGTAAGTAGGAAAACCTGCAAAATCGGCAGTGTATCAAATACTTGTTCTCCCCACTGCCTCCCTACTGTTATTTTACTTCTGCTCTTTTTTTCCTCAACACTCTTTTGTTGTCTTATTTTACTTTTTTATAAAAAAAAGCATTTCACTGTAATGTCTACACCTTTTGTATTTGGCGCATGTGGCCAATAAAATTTGATTTGATGACGGTGCCACGTTGAAAGTCACTGAGCTCTTCATTAAGGCCATTCTACTGCAAATGTTTGTCTATGGAGATTGCATGGCTGTGTGCTCGATTTTTTTACACCTGTCAGTAACAGCTGTGTCTGAAATAGCCGAATCCACTCATTTGAATGGGTGTCCACATACATTTGTATATATAGTGTATATTGAATATAGGATGAAAACATTTCTGCGACGAATGTTCAACGCTATTTCAACATACATATTTCTGATGATTATGTTGAAATGATATTGATGTAACAACCTGTTAGTCAGGTTAAGTCAATGTATTTAAATTTAAGTTTTACCCTAATGTCAATGTTTACAACGCTGGTTGAAATGAGATGAAACAGTACTGTTTGATTACTTTTTTCAAATACATTGTATTTTCCATGTCACAATATGTTGATTCAACCAGTGTGTGCCCACTGAGTACATGCCTAATTGCATAATGGCGTCTGAAGGATGTTAGCCACTTAGGACTAGGCTAAGGTGGGAGAGAGATCAAAAGATTAGGTAAAATTACTGAATTAAAATAAATTCCAGAGTACAGGAAGTTTTCATGTTAACTAAACTGTTTGAACTTCAACTCTAGTTCCACTGATCTGCGGAATTAAGCGTCTCTATTTGAATTAAAATCAACAAACAAGCAACATTGTTCGTCTTGTCTCTTCATGTGTTTGGTTTATTTCTTAAGCGTTTTAGTGAAGTCGGTCGTTTCTGCGACTCAAGGTTACGCTTCTATTTAAGCCTGTTGTTCCATAAATCAGGGGATAATGTAATTGGCTGATATCGAGGCATGGAGACTATTAATTCGCCCGGCTCCTCCAGAGGCACTTAAGATGGCATTACTAACACTCCAAATGTATTATCTCAATCAGTTGACTTGCTGGAGCTAGCATCTCACTGAAAAGGGCATAAATAACACAGGGGAAGGGGGCGAGAGTCAGAGAGAGCCGCTGCGCATTCCACTGCGGCCCTCTCTCCCCCCCATTGCAGCCACATTAAAATGAGACAAATGCATTTCTCTTGCCTACAAAGTACCATAAAATAGTCGGCTCTCGGAGAGCCCTCTAAACATAAACTGTGGTAATGTACATGTGAACTCGGTAACTAAATCACTTCTCTCTGGGTGCCATTATTCACCTCAGCGTTGCTGGAACACAAACCCACAATGCAGAGGGGCTATTTCTCACCACCACCATAATGTTGGGATATAATCTCAGCTCTGGAGAATGGTAAACAGTGGCGGCTGGCCGATAGAGGGCGCTAGGGCGCCGCCCCCTTAAATAAAATTATTTTTTTTTTTTTAATAAAAAAATAAAAATAATAATAATAATAATAAAAACATCAGTATGTCAATATTTGTGTGTTTGAAATATGGAATGCACACAGTAATATGTGTAAGATATGATAGAAAATAATATTCGCAACCTTTCCTCTGCCTGTCAAACGCCTCGTCAGCTCTGGGCGATACAGAAGGTGCCCCGAGGGAGGCGGGTCTACGTAGCAGTTAAGCCAATTGCTAATTTAAGATATGAATGTATGACATAAAATGTAGCTAATCAGCGATTTTAATTCGAATCCAAGGAGGGCGATTATTTTATCGCCCCAAGCTCGCCCCTGATAAAATAAGGACCGGGCTCCAGTGGCGCCATTTTTACTAGACGACAATGGCGAACGCAAACGTTACTCCTCCAAGACCAGTGGCGGCTGGTGAAAAATATTCTCGGTGGGGCTGTGCCATACTTTTTTTTTTCCTGTAACCATCGCGATATATTTTAACACAAACTGCAGGACAGCAGTGCTCAGTGAAACATTCAGTAATTATTTAATGCCAATATTAAAAAGTTGAGGCATTCTTACACAAAAACATATTACACAAACCCAAGCCTTTCATTTGCATTTAAAGTGAACTTTTTACCATTGGTAGTAAACAGGCAACGCAACAGGCATGCTGTCAGAACAGAGTGGAAAGTGGACAATGACATGAAATTATTATAAAGTTTATAGGAAATCTTACACTGTATAAAAGGATGTATAATATAGAAATGGATATCAAGTGGATGAACTCAAACCTTTGACTGGAAGAATAGCATACAGTATTTTATGATCATACTAAATGTGACTAATTGTTAATGTGCTCCAGAACTGCAACAATTAATTGATACAAAACAACATATATACAGTAATATTAGCAAAGACACTATTAAGACTTTCTAGAGTACCATATATAACTGGATTTTTTATGCTAAGGTCAACTATATACAAAGAAACATGCGGCCAGAGCTGCTCTGTGTGTGTGTGTCTGTCATCTTATTTGTACAGGAATTTTGCCCGTCTGTCCTTCTGAGTGGCAAACCTCTCAATGACCCTTTGATTAAAGTCAGGAATGTCCCTGACAAGTTTCTTCTCCATGGAGAGCATGGCCAGAAGCGTTCAGGCGATCCTGTGTCATGCTGTTTCTCAGGAAGGTCTTGATCCTTTTCAGTGTAGAGAAGCACCTTTCTGACTCAGCAGTTGTCATGGGTGTGGTGATGAGGATCTTGAGGAGGCTGGCAGTCTCTGTGAAAGTGCTCTGAAGGTTGTTCTCCATGAAGAACTGGTACAGGGCACTGCACCACTACAAGCCTTGAACTCACTGTTCTCATAGATGAGGGACAGTTCGGTTTTGAGCTTGGCCTTGTTCAACATGGGGTACGCCTCCACGGTTGTTTCAAAGCGCTGTATCGGGAACTTCACACTGTGTTGTGGGAACAACTCTCCGTGCAATAGTGTTGCGCTGATGAGGTGCTGGGTGAAGGAGAACCTCTCTTTGGCATGACTCAGGATGGTATCACATACCTGTAAAAGATACATCATCAGCTTTAATTTGCAATTAAGCTATTTTGATGCAAGTGATCCTGACTGACACATGCCTATGTCCAACTCAAGTATATGATTACCAAGGTGCTGATTGTTCAGGGTTTTGGCTACATACTACCAGGCCTGAAAAAAGTTCTATGGGGAAACACTGACAATTACATCACAACTTACCTCTATAGCCAACCTCTGTTGTTCTCCTGGTCCCAGCATCCTCCGTCGCTTGATGGGCTGTTGCTGCTTCCGTCAGATGCGCTGTCCCCACACAAAGAGGGGAATTGAGGCCCTGGGTCCAAAAAATAAAGTTTAATTTGATAACTTGCAATCAGACTTCTTAGCTCACTGTAATTCCCCCTCAACACACAACCAGTGACTTTTATATATATATATATATATATATATATATATATATATATATATATATATATATATATATAGACAGACAGACAGACAGACAGATAGTGTGTATATACACACAAACTATGTCTAGTAACTGCTTTTAACCTGTGATGTACATAATTAACTGATGTTATTACGTTTTAAAGCCTTTTTCTATTACATTTGTGAGAGGGATGCAACATAATTTTGTTCTGCTGTAACTTAGCAATAAAGTTAATCTTCAATAACAACTAGGCCTCTTCTAGAAATTGACCTGGTGGACACCTGAATAATTATTACAAACTGTGTAGTACTTTCCTGCATTATTATCAACGTCTGATTGTGTCTTTTTGGACAAACACTTGTTCTCGTGGTCGAGTAACAACAACTGCGCTCCTTGAGTGACGGGGTGGTACTTGGTGAGAGAGGGAGAGAGACGACCCAAATTGCGGAGTAAACTAGAAAAACGGACGTTACACATGGCGGAGTGGCATTACCACATTTAACAAACCAAACATTGAAATACCCAGTGGCGGCTGGTGAAAAATATTCTCGGTGGGGCTGTGCCATACTTTTTTTTTTCCTGTAACCATCGCGATATATTTTAACACAAACTGCAGGACAGCAGTGCTCAGTGAAACATTCAGTAATTATTTAATGCCAATATTAAAAAGTTGAGGCATTCTTACACAAAAACATATTACACAAACCCAAGCCTTTCATTTGCATTTAAAGTGAACTTTTTACCATTGGTAGTAAACAGGCAACGCAACAGGCATGCTGTCAGAACAGAGTGGAAAGTGGACAATAACATGAAATTATTATAAAGTTTATAGGAAATCTTACACTGTATAAAAGGATGTATAATATAGAAATGGATATCAAGTGGATGAACTCAAACCTTTGACTGGAAGAATAGCATACAGTATTTTATGATCATACTAAATGTGACTAATTGTTAATGTGCTCCAGAACTGCAACAATTAATTGATACAAAACAACATATATACAGTAATATTAGCAAAGACACTATTAAGACTTTCTAGAGTACCATATATAACTGGATTTTTTTATGCTAAGGTCAACTATATACAAAGAAACATGCGGCCAGAGCTGCTCTGTGTGTGTGTGTGCTGTCATCTTATTTGTACAGGAATTTTGCCCGTCTGTCCTTCTGAGTGGCAAACCTCTCAATGACCCTTTGATTAAAGTCAGGAATGTCCCTGACAAGTTTCTTCTCCATGGAGAGCATGGCCAGAGCGTTCAGGCGATCCTGTGTCATGCTGTTTCTCAGGAAGGTCTTGATCCTTTTCAGTGTAGAGAAGCACCTTTCTGACTCAGCAGTTGTCATGGGTGTGGTGATGAGGATCTTGAGGAGGCTGGCAGTCTCTGTGAAAGTGCTCTGAAGGTTGTTCTCCATGAAGAACTGGTACAGGGGCACTGCACCACTACAAGCCTTGAACTCACTGTTCTCATAGATGAGGGACAGTTCGGTTTTGAGCTTGGCCTTGTTCAACATGGGTACGCCTCCACGGTTGTTTCAAGCGCTGTATCGGGAACTTCACACTGTGTTGTGGGAACAACTCTCCGTGCAATAGTGTTGCGCTGATGAGGTGCTGGGTGAAGGAGAACCTCTCTTTGGCATGACTCAGGATGGTATCACATACCTGTAAAAGATACATCATCAGCTTTAATTTGCAATTAAGCTATTTTGATGCAAGTGATCCTGACTGACACATGCCTATGTCCAACTCAAGTATATGATTACCAAGGTGCTGATTGTTCAGGGTTTTGGCTACATACTACCAGGCCTGAAAAAAGTTCTATGGGGAAACACTGACAATTACATCACAACTTACCTCTATAGCCAACCTCTGTTGTTCTCCTGGTCCCAGCATCCTCCGTCGCTTGATGGGCTGTTGCTGCTCGTCAGATGCGCTGTCCCCACACAAAGAGGGAATTGAGGCCCTGGGTCCAAAAAATAAAGTTTAATTTGATAACTTGCAATCAGACTTCTTAGCTCACTGTAATTCCCCCTCAACACACAACCAGTGACTTTTTATATATATATATATATATATATATATATATATATATATATATATATATATATATATAATATATATATATAATATATGACAGACAGACAGACAGACAGATAGTGTGTATATACACACAAACTATGTCTAGTAACTGCTTTTAACCTGTGATGTACATAATTAACTGATGTTATTACGTTTTAAAGCCTTTTCTATTACATTTGTGAGAGGGATGCAACATAATTTTTGTTCTGCTGTGCACTTAGCAATAAAGTTAATCTTCAATAACAACTAGGCCTCTTCTAGAAATTGACCTGGTGGACACCTGAATAATTATTACAAACTGTGTAGTACTTTCCTGCATTATTATCAACGTCTGATTGTGTCTTTTGGACAAACACTTGTTCTCGTGGTCGAGTAACAACAACTGCGCTCCTTGAGTGACGGGGTGGTACTTGGTGAGAGAGGAGAGAGACGACCCAAATTGCGGAGTAAACTAGAAAAACGGACGTTACACATGGCGGAGTGGCATTACCACATTTAACAAACCAAACATTGAAATACCGTTATAGAAGGTAAAGTAAAAACCCAAACTGGTCTGTGCATCAATACCGGTATATAGTAATATATAGGCAACATACCGTAAATCTGTATCAATTATGTATCAGTTTTACATGTGACCCATATCAAATTTGCGCATTCACACTGAAGGAGCACACAAATGCAATGCTCATTTGGCGTGATTGTCGTGGTAACACAGGTGAAAAAAAATCCTGAATGGTATCCTAATGGCAGCCATTTTGGTTAGGGAGAAATACAAACAACTCTACTGCCATACATTCCAATTAGACTGAAGGCATACAGTTGTGTCCAAATATATTGGCACCCTTGGGCTTTTTCTTAAATAATTCCCTATTTCTTCTAAAATCAGTTGAAATTTGAGAGGAAAAAATGGGTCTCCACACCTTTAATTATATTTCTGTAAACTTAAGTTTACAATTGTAATTTAGAAAATATAGACAAATGTCATGGACTAAATTATTGGCACCCTGGAGCTAGTACTTGGTTGCACAGCTTTTGGCCAAGATAGCTGCCAACATATGCTTATTGTAGACATCAATGAGCTTGCTGCACCTTTTCTGCTGGCAATTTGGCCCATTCTTCAGCAGCAAACTGCTGTAATTCTTCAATGTTTGAGGGTTGCACTCCACCAACTTCTTTTTCAGATCTTGCCAAAACTAATGTGGTCCCGTGTAGCTCAGTTGGTAGAGCATGGCGCTTGCAACGCCAGGGTTGTGGGTTCGTTTCCCACGGGGCCAGTATGAAAAAATGTATGCACTCTTAACTGTAAGTCGCTCTGGATAAGAGCGTCTGCTAAATGACTAAAATGTAATGTAAATGTCTTCTCTTTCCTTTTAAAATACTAAAACAAATATAATTGTGACGGCTCTATGATAATCACTCACTTTGATGACCAGACACATTTAGGCTTTTAAACTGTTGTAAGTGAACTATTCATCTTTCTAACAGCATCTTTATCAGCCAATAGTATATATAGTTATTTACCTGATTGTTAGCATGCTTTCTGTGAACCTCTGGACAAGTGCTTTAATGAAGACAGGGTCGATGTTCCTCTTCTGCAGCTGGCTGAAAAGCATGTCCACATTTGGCATGATCTTGTGGAACAGTGCCAGGAAAAAACAGAAAGCCTCGTCTTCGAGCATCCTCACAAAGCCCCCCGCCTCTCTGACAGTCGGGCATCAAAGTTCCCAGAGTCTCTGATGGTCTGGAAACACGTTAGGAGGTCATCCCTGTACTCGTACACAGTGTTGTGTAACGGTAGCTGTCTTCAGGTGCTCCTCCAGCACACTGTCGAGGGAGGCAACAAAATCCACTAAGCCCCGGAAAATGCCGGGGTTGTCCGAGGAGTCAGTCTCCTCGTGCCCACGCAAGGCCAACTCAAAAAGCCCCACAGAACTTCACACAATCGATAATTTTGGATAGAATGTGCCTGTTTTTATCCACCTCCTCATTGTGTTTCCTCACCGCAATCCTGTGGCCGTCATCCAGCTGCGTAGCAATGTTCACCCTTCCTAATACAGCTAGCTTTACAGAGTTGTCCATGTGTGCCCTGGTGTTCTCATGTTTCTTTACCTTCTCTGACAGGTGCTTCATATCCCTCACTCCGGTACCTGTCCATGCTGAATCTGACCCCGTCGTTTTTAAAAAAGCAAGCACGGAAAGCAAAATAAAGCATTAGCATCAGTGCACCCAGCTAGCCAAGCCTTCCTGGTGTACCAGCTACGGGAGAAGCCGCGCATATACTGCTTCCCTTTCTCGCTAGCCTGCTGTCTGATTGAGAGGTCAGGTTGATCTGGGCCCAGCTCTTTCACCCGAACTTTCTCTGACAAAGTTCTCCTCTCAAACGGATCTTGGAGGAGAGATTTCACCGAGTTAGGGTTGGGTCTTGGAGGAGTAACGTTTGCGTTCGCCATTGTCGTCTAGTAAAATGGCGCCACTGGAGCCCGGGTCCTTATTTTATCAGGGGCGAGCTTGGGGCGATAAAATAATCGCCCTCCTTGGATTCGAATTAAAATCGCTGATTAGCTACATTTTATGTCATACATTCATATCTTAAATTAGCAATTGGCTTAACTGCTACGTGACCCGCCTCCTCGGGGCACTTTCTGTATCGCCCAGAGCTGACGAGGCGTTTGACAGGCAGAGGAAAGGTTGCGAATATTATTTTCTATCATATCTTACACATATTACTGTGTGCATTCCATATTTCAAACACACAAATATTGACATACTGATGTTTTTATTATTATTATTATTATTTTTATTTTTTTATTAAAAAAAAAAAAATAATTTTATTTAAGGGGGCGGCGCCCTAGCGCCCTCTATCGGCCAGCCGCCACTGGAAATACCGTTATAGAAGGTAAAGTAAAAACCCAAACTGGTCTGTGCATCAATACCGGTATATAGTAATATATAGGCAACATACCGTAAATCTGTATCAATTATGTATCAGTTTTACATGTGACCCATATCAAATTTGCGCATTCACACTGAAGGAGCACACAAATGCAATGCTCATTTGGCGTGATTGTCGTGGTAACACAGGTGAAAAAAAAATCCTGAATGGTATCCTAATGGCAGCCATTTTTGGTTAGGAGAAATACAAACAACTCTACTGCCATACATTCCAATTAGACTGAAGGCATACAGTTGTGTCCAAATATATTGGCACCCTTGGGCTTTTTCTTAAATAATTCCCTATTTCTTCTAAAATCAGTTGAAATTTGAGAGGAAAAATGGGTCTCCACACCTTTAATTATATTTCTGTAAACTTAAGTTTACAATTGTAATTTAGAAAATATAGACAAATGTCATGGACTAAATTATTGGCACCCTGGAGCTAGTACTTGGTTGCACAGCTTTTGGCCAAGATAGCTGCCAACATATGCTTATTGTAGACATCAATGAGCTTGCTGCACCTTTTCTGCTGGCAATTTGGCCCATTCTTCAGCAGCAAACTGCTGTAATTCTTCAATGTTTGAGGGTTGCACTCCACCAACTTCTTTTTTCAGATCTTGCCAAAACTAATGTGGTCCCGTGTAGCTCAGTTGGTAGAGCATGGCGCTTGCAACGCCAGGGTTGTGGGTTCGTTTCCCACGGGGGCCAGTATGAAAAAATGTATGCACTCTTAACTGTAAGTCGCTCTGGATAAGAGCGTCTGCTAAATGACTAAAATGTAATGTAAATGTCTTCTCTTTCCTTTTAAAATACTAAAACAAATATAATTGTGACGGCTCTATGATAATCACTCACTTTGATGACCAGACACATTTAGGCTTTTAAACTGTTGTAAGTGAACTATTCATCTTTCTAACAGCATCTTTATCAGCCAATAGTATATATAGTTATTTACCTGATTGTTAGCATGCTTTCTGTGAACCTCTGGACAAGTGCTTTAATGAAGACAGGGTCGATGTTCCTCTTCTGCAGCTGGCTGAAAAGCATGTCCACATTTGGCATGATCTTGTGGAACAGTGCCAGGAAAAAACAGAAAGCCTCGTCTTCGAAAGCATCCTCACAAAGCCCCCCGCCTCTCTCTGACAGTCGGGCATCAAAGTTCCCAGAGTCTCTGATGGTCTGGAAACACGTTAGGAGGTCATCCCTGTACTCGTACACAGTGTTGTGTAACGGTAGCTGTCTTCAGGTGCTCCTCCAGCACACTGTCGAGGAGGCAACAAAATCCACTAAGCCCGGAAAATGCCGGGGTTGTCCGGAGAGTCAGTCTCCTCGTACCCACGCAAGGCCAACTCAAAAGCCCCACAGAACTTCACACAATCGATAATTTTGGATAGAATGTGCCTGTTTTTATCCACCTCCTCATTGTGTTTCCTCACACGCAATCCTGTGGCCGTCATCCAGCTGCGTAGCAATGTTCACCCTTCCTAATACAGCTAGCTTTACAGAGTTGTCCATGTGTGCCCTGGTGTTCTCATGTTTCTTTACCTTCTCTGACAGGTGCTTCATATCCCTCACTCCGGTACCTGTCCATGCTGAATCTGACCCCGTCGTTTTTAAAAAGCAAGCACGGAAAGCAAAATAAAGCATTAGCATCAGTGCACCCAGCTAGCCAAGCCTTCCTGGTGTAGCCAGCTACGGGAGAAGCCGCGCATATACTGCTTCCCTTTCTCGCTAGCCTGCTGTCTGATTGAGAGGTCAGGTTGATCTGGGCCCAGCTCTTTCACCCGAACTTTCTCTGACAAAGTTCTCCTCTCAAACGGATCTTGGAGGAGAGATTTCACCGAGTTAGGGTTGGGTCTTGGAGGAGTAACGTTTGCGTTCGCCATTGTCGTCTAGTAAAAATGGCGCCACTGGAGCCCGGTCCTTATTTTATCAGGGGCGAGCTTGGGGCGATAAAATAATCGCCCTCCTTGGATTCGAATTAAAATCGCTGATTAGCTACATTTTATGTCATACATTCATATCTTAAATTAGCAATTGGCTTAACTGCTACGTAGACCCGCCTCCTCGGGGCACTTTCTTGTCGCCCAGAGCTGACGAGGCGTTTGACAGGCAGAGGAAAGGTTGCGAATATTATTTTCTATCATATCTTACACATATTACTGTGTGCATTCCATATTTCAAACACACAAATATTGACATACTGATGTTTTTATTATTATTATTATTATTTTTATTTTTTTATTAAAAAAAAAAAAATAATTTTATTTAAGGGGGCGGCGCCCTAGCGCCCTCTATCGGCCAGCCGCCACTGTCCAAGACCCAACCCTAACTCGGTGAAATCTCTCCTCCAAGATCCGTTTGAGAGGAGAACTTTGTCAGAGAAAGTTCGGGTGAAAGAGCTGGGCCCAGATCAACCTGACCTCTCAATCAGACAGCAGGCTAGCGAGAAAGGGAAGCAGTATATGCGCGGCTTCTCCCGTAGCTGGTACACCAGGAAGGCTTGGCTAGCTGGGTGCACTGATGCTAATGCTTTATTTTGCTTTCCGTGCTTGCTTTTTTAAAACGACGGGGTCAGATTCAGCATGGACAGGTACCGGAGTGAGGGATATGAAGCACCTGTCAGAGAAGGTAAAGAAACATGAGAACACCAGGGCACACATGGACAACTCTGTAAAGCTAGCTGTATTAGGAAGGGTGAACATTGCTACGCAGCTGGATGACGGCCACAGGATTGCGGTGAGGAAACACAATGAGGAGGTGGATAAAAACAGGCACATTCTATCCAAAATTATCGATTGTGTGAAGTTCTGTGGGGCTTTTGAGTTGGCCTTGCGTGGGCACGAGGAGACTGACTCCTCGGACAACCCCGGCATTTTCCGGGGCTTAGTGGATTTTGTTGCCTCCCTCGACAGTGTGCTGGAGGAGCACCTGAAGACAGCTACCGTTACACAACACTGTGTACAGTACAGGGATGACCTCCTAACGTGTTTCCAGACCATCAGAGACTCTGGGAACTTTGATGCCCGACTGTCAGAGAGGCGGGGGCTTTGTGAGGATGCTCGAAGACGAGGCTTTCTGTTTTTCCTGGCACTGTTCCACAAGATCATGCCAAATGTGGACATGCTTTTCAGCCAGCTGCAGAAGAGGAACATCGACCCTGTCTTCATTAAAGCACTTGTCCAGAGGTTCACAGAAAGCATGCTAACAATCAGGTAAATAACTATATATACTATTGGCTGATAAAGATGCTGTTAGAAAGATGAATAGTTCACTTACAACAGTTTAAAAGCCTAAATGTGTCTGGTCATCAAAGTGAGTGATTATCATAGAGCCGTCACAATTATATTTGTTTTAGTATTTTAAAAGGAAAGAAAGACATTTACATTACATTTTAGTCATTTAGCAGACGCTCTTATCCAGAGCGACTTACAGTTAAGAGTGCATACATTTTTTCATACTGGCCCCGTGGGAAACGAACCCACAACCCTGGCGTTGCAAGCGCCATGCTCTACCAACTGAGCTACACGGGACCACATTAGTTTTGGCAAGATCTGAAAAAAGAAGTTGGTGGAGTGCAACCCTCAAACATTGAAGAATTACAGCAGTTTGCTGCTGAAGAATGGGCCAAATTGCCAGCAGAAAAGGTGCAGCAAGCTCATTGATGTCTACAAGTAAGCATATGTTGGCAGCTATCTTGGCCAAAAGCTGTGCAACCAAGTACTAGCTCCAGGGTGCCAATAATTTAGTCCATGACATTTGTCTATATTTTCTAAATTACAATTGTAAACTTAAGTTTACAGAAATATAATTAAAGGTGTGGAGACCCATTTTTTCCTCTCAAATTTCAACTGATTTTAGAAGAAATAGGGAATTATTTAAGAAAAGCCCAAGGGTGCCAATATATTTGGACACAACTGTATGCCTTCAGTCTAATTGGAATGTATGGCAGTAGAGTTGTTTGTATTTCTCCCTAACCAAAATGGCTGCCATTAGGATACCATTCAGGATTTTTTTTCACCTGTGTTACCACGACAATCACGCCAAATGAGCATTGCATTTGTGTGCTCCTTCAGTGTGAATGCGCAAATTTGATATGGGTCACATGTAAAACTGATACATAATTGATACAGATTTACGGTATGTTGCCTATATATTACTATATACCGGTATTGATGCACAGACCAGTTTGGGTTTTTTACTTTACCTTCTATAACGGTGTATTTCCAGTGGCGGCTGGCCGATAGAGGGGCGCTAGGGCGCCGCCCTTAAATAAAATTATTTTTTTTTTTTAATAAAAAAATAAAAATAATAATAATAATAATAAAAACATCAGTATGTCAATATTTGTGTGTTTGAAATATGGAATGCACACAGTAATATGTGTAAGATATGATAGAAAATAATATTCGCAACCTTTCCTCTGCCTGTCAAACGCCTCGTCAGCTCTGGGCGATACAGAAAGTGCCCCGAGGAGGCGGGTCTACGTAGCAGTTAAGCCAATTGCTAATTTAAGATATGAATGTATGACATAAAATGTAGCTAATCAGCGATTTTAATTCGAATCCAAGGAGGGCGATTATTTTATCGCCCCAAGCTGCGCCCTGATAAAATAAGGACCGGGCTCCAGTGGCGCCATTTTTACTAGACGACAATGGCGAACGCAAACGTTACTCCTCCAAGACCCAACCCTAACTCGGTGAAATCTCTCCTCCAAGATCCGTTTGAGAGGAGAACTTTGTCAGAGAAAGTTCGGGTGAAAGAGCTGGGCCCAGATCAACCTGACCTCTCAATCAGACAGCAGGCTAGCGAGAAAGGGAAGCAGTATATGCGCAGCTTCTCCCGTAGCTGGTACACCAGGAAGGCTTGGCTAGCTGGGTGCACTGATGCTAATGCTTTATTTTGCTTTCCGTGCTTGCTTTTTAAAACGACGGGTCAGATTCAGCATGGACAGGTACCGGGTGAGGGATATGAAGCACCTGTCAGAGAAGGTAAAGAAACATGAGAACACCAGGGCACACATGGACAACTCTGTAAAGCTAGCTGTATTAGGAAGGGTGAACATTGCTACGCAGCTGGATGACGGCCACAGGATTGCGGTGAGGAAACACAATGAGGAGGTGGATAAAAACAGGCACATTCTATCCAAAATTATCGATTGTGTGAAGTTCTGTGGGGCTTTTGAGTTGGCCTTGCGTGGGCACGAGGAGACTGACTCCTCGGACAACCCCGGCATTTTCCGGGCTTAGTGGATTTTGTTGCCTCCCTCGACAGTGTGCTGGAGGAGCACCTGAAGACAGCTACCGTTACACAACACTGTGTACGAGTACAGGGATGACCTCCCTAACGTGTTTCCAGACCATCAGAGACTCTGGGAACTTTGATGCCCGACTGTCAGAGAGGCGGGGGCTTTGTGAGGATGCTCGAAGACGAGGCTTTCTGTTTTTTTCCTGGCACTGTTCCACAAGATCATGCCAAATGTGGACATGCTTTTCAGCCAGCTGCAGAAGAGGAACATCGACCCTGTCTTCATTAAAGCACTTGTCCAGAGGTTCACAGAAAGCATGCTAACAATCAGGTAAATAACTATATAACTATTGGCTGATAAAGATGCTGTTAGAAAGATGAATAGTTCACTTACAACAGTTTAAAAGCCTAAATGTGTCTGGTCATCAAAGTGAGTGATTATCATAGAGCCGTCACAATTATATTTGTTTTAGTATTTTAAAAGGAAAGAGAAGACATTTACATTACATTTTAGTCATTTAGCAGACGCTCTTATCCAGAGCGACTTACAGTTAAGAGTGCATACATTTTTTTCATACTGGCCCCCGTGGGAAACGAACCCACAACCCTGGCGTTGCAAGCGCCATGCTCTACCAACTGAGCTACACGGGACCACATTAGTTTTGGCAAGATCTGAAAAAAGAAGTTGGTGGAGTGCAACCCTCAAACATTGAAGAATTACAGCAGTTTGCTGCTGAAGAATGGGCCAAATTGCCAGCAGAAAAGGTGCAGCAAGCTCATTGATGTCTACAATAAGCATATGTTGGCAGCTATCTTGGCCAAAAGCTGTGCAACCAAGTACTAGCTCCAGGGTGCCAATAATTTAGTCCATGACATTTGTCTATATTTTCTAAATTACAATTGTAAACTTAAGTTTACAGAAATATAATTAAAGGTGTGGAGACCCATTTTTTTCCTCTCAAATTTCAACTGATTTTAGAAGAAATAGGAATTATTTAAGAAAAGCCCAAGGGTGCCAATATATTTGGACACAACTGTATGCCTTCAGTCTAATTGGAATGTATGGCAGTAGAGTTGTTTGTATTTCTCCCTAACCAAAATGGCTGCCATTAGGATACCATTCAGGATTTTTTTCACCTGTGTTACCACGACAATCACGCCAAATGAGCATTGCATTTGTGTGCTCCTTCAGTGTGAATGCGCAAATTTGATATGGGTCACATGTAAAACTGATACATAATTGATACAGATTTACGGTATGTTGCCTATATATTACTATATACGGTATTGATGCACAGACCAGTTTGGGTTTTACTTTACCTTCTATAACGGTATTTCAATGTTTGGTTTGTTAAATGTGGTAATGCCACTCCGCCATGTGTAACGTCCGTTTTTCTAGTTTACTCCGCAATTTGGGTCGTCTCTCTCCCTCTCTCACCAAGTACCACCCCGTCACTCAAGGAGCGCAGTTGTTGTTACTCGACCACGAGAACAAGTGTTTGTCCAAAAGACACAATCAGACGTTGATAATAATGCAGGAAAGTACTACACAGTTTGTAATAATTATTCAGGTGTCCACCAGGTCAATTTCTAGAAGAGGCCTAGTTGTTATTGAAGATTAACTTTATTGCTAAGTGCACAGCAGAACAAAATTATGTTGCATCCCTCTCACAAATGTAATAGAAAAAGGCTTTAAAACGTAATAACATCAGTTAATTATGTACATCACAGGTTAAAAGCAGTTACTAGACATGGTTTGTGTGTATATACACACTATCTGTCTGTCTGTCTGTCTGTCTATATATATATATATATATATATATATATATATATATATATATATATATATATATATATAAAAGTCACTGGTTGTGTGTTGAGGGGGAATTACAGTGAGCTAAGAAGTCTGATTGCAAGTTATCAAATTAAACTTTATTTTTTGGACCCAGGGCCTCAATTCCCTCTTTGTGTGGGGACAGCGCATCTGACGAGCAGCAACAGCCCATCAAGCGACGGAGGATGCTGGGACCAGGAGAGACAACAGAGGTTGGCTATAGAGGTAAGTTGTGATGTAATTGTCAGTGTTTCCCCATAGAACTTTTTTCAGGCCTGGTAGTATGTAGCCAAAACCCTGAACAATCAGCACCTTGGTAATCATATACTTGAGTTGGACATAGGCATGTGTCAGTCAGGATCACTTGCATCAAAATAGCTTAATTGCAAAATTAAAGCTGATGATGTATCTTTTACAGGTATGTGATACCATCCTGAGTCATGCCAAAGAGAGGTTCTCCTTCACCCAGCACCTCATCAGCGCAACACTATTGCACGGAGAGTTGTTCCCACAACACAGTGTGAAGTTCCCCGATACAGCGCTTGAAACAACCGTGGAGGCGTACCCCATGTTGAACAAGGCCAAGCTTCAAAACCGAACTGTCCCTCATCTATGAGAACAGTGAGTTCAAGGCTTGTAGTGGTGCAGTGCCCCTGTACCAGTTCTTCATGGAGAACAACCTTCAGAGCACTTTCACAGAGACTGCCAGCCTCCTCAAGATCCTCATCACCACACCCATGACAACTGCTGAGTCAGAAAGGTGCTTCTCTCTACACTGAAAAGGATCAAGACCTTCCTGAGAAACAGCATGACACAGGATCGCCTGAACGCTCTGGCCATGCTCTCCATGGAGAAGAAACTTGTCAGGGACATTCCTGACTTTAATCAAAGGGGTCATTGAGAGGTTTTGCCACTCAGAAGGACAGACGGGCAAAATTCCTGTACAAATAAGATGACAGACACACACACACAGAGCAGCTCTGGCCGCATGTTTCTTTGTATATAGTTGACCTTAGCATAAAAAAATCCAGTTATATATGGTACTCTAGAAAGTCTTAATAGTGTCTTTGCTAATATTACTGTATATATGTTGTTTTGTATCAATTAATTGTTGCAGTTCTGGAGCACATTAACAATTAGTCACATTTAGTATGATCATAAAATACTGTATGCTATTCTTCCAGTCAAAGGTTTGAGTTCATCCACTTGATATCCATTTCTATATTATACATCCTTTTATACAGTGTAAGATTTCCTATAAACTTTATAATAATTTCATGTTATTGTCCACTTTCCACTCTGTTCTGACAGCATGCCTGTTGCGTTGCCTGTTTACTACCAATGGTAAAAGTTCACTTTAAATGCAAATGAAAGGCTTGGGTTTGTGTAATATGTTTTTGTGTAAGAATGCCTCAACTTTTTAATATTGGCATTAAATAATTACTGAATGTTTCACTGAGCACTGCTGTCCTGCAGTTTGTGTTAAAATATATCGCGATGGTTACAGGAAAAAAAAAGTATGGCACAGCCCACCGAGAATATTTTTTCACCAGCCGCCACTGGGTATTTCAATGTTTGGTTTGTTAAATGTGGTAATGCCACTCCGCCATGTGTAACGTCCGTTTTTCTAGTTTACTCCGCAATTTGGGTCGTCTCTCTCCCTCTCTCACCAAGTACCACCCGTCACTCAAGGAGCGCAGTTGTTGTTACTCGACCACGAGAACAAGTGTTTGTCCAAAAAGACACAATCAGACGTTGATAATAATGCAGGAAAGTACTACACAGTTTGTAATAATTATTCAGGTGTCCACCAGGTCAATTTCTAGAAGAGGCCTAGTTGTTATTGAAGATTAACTTTATTGCTAAGTGCACAGCAGAACAAAAATTATGTTGCATCCCTCTCACAAATGTAATAGAAAAAGGCTTTAAAACGTAATAACATCAGTTAATTATGTACATCACAGGTTAAAAGCAGTTACTAGACATAGTTTGTGTGTATATACACACTATCTGTCTGTCTGTCTGTCTGTCTATATATATATATATATATATATATATATATATATATATATATATATATATATATATATATATAAAAGTCACTGGTTGTGTGTTGAGGGGGAATTACAGTGAGCTAAGAAGTCTGATTGCAAGTTATCAAATTAAACTTTATTTTTGGACCCAGGGCCTCAATTCCCTCTTTGTGTGGGGACAGCGCATCTGACGAGCAGCAACAGCCCATCAAGCGGACGGAGGATGCTGGGACCAGGAGAACAACAGAGGTTGGCTATAGAGGTAAGTTGTGATGTAATTGTCAGTGTTTCCCCATAGAACTTTTTTTCAGGCCTGGTAGTATGTAGCCAAATCCCTGAACAATCAGCACCTTGGTAATCATATACTTGAGTTGGACATAGGCATGTGTCAGTCAGGATCACTTGCATCAAAATAGCTTAATTGCAAATTAAAGCTGATGATGTATCTTTACAGGTATGTGATACCATCCTGAGTCATGCCAAAGAGAGGTTCTCCTTCACCCAGCACCTCATCAGCGCAACACTATTGCACGGAGAGTTGTTCCCACAACACAGTGTGAAGTTCCCCGATACAGCGCTTTGAAACAACCGTGGAGGCGTACCCCATGTTGAACAAGGCCAAGCTCAAAACCGAACTGTCCCTCATCTATGAGAACAGTGAGTTCAAGGCTTGTAGTGGTGCAGTGCCCCTGTACCAGTTCTTCATGGAGAACAACCTCTCAGAGCATCTTTCACAGAGACTGCCAGCCTCCTCAAGATCCTCATCACCACCCATGACAACTGCTGAGTCAGAAAGGTGCTTCTCTACACTGAAAAGGATCAAAGACCTTCCTGAGAAACAGCATGACACAGGATCGCCCTGAACGCTCTGGCCATGCTCTCCATGGAGAAGAAACTTGTCAGGGACATTCCTGACTTTAATCAAAGGGTCATTGAGAGGTTTGCCACTCAGAAGGACAGACGGGCAAAATTCCTGTACAAATAAGATGACAGACACACACACACAGAGCAGCTCTGGCCGCATGTTTCTTTGTATATAGTTGACCTTAGCATAAAAAATCCAGTTATATATGGTTACTAGAAAGTCTTAATAGTGTCTTTGCTAATATTACTGTATATATGTTGTTTTGTATCAATTAATTGTTGCAGTTCTGGAGCACATTAACAATTAGTCACATTTAGTATGATCATAAAATGCTGTATGCTATTCTTCCAGTCAAAGGTTTGAGTTCATCCACTTGATATCCATTTCTATATTATACATCCTTTTATACAGTGTAAGATTTCCTATAAACTTTATAATAATTTCATGTTATTGTCCACTTTCCTCTGTTCTGACAGCATGCCTGTTGCGTTGCCTGTTTACTACCAATGGTAAAAAGTTCACTTTAAATGCAAATGAAAGGCTTGGGTTTGTGTAATATGTTTTTGTGTAAGAATGCCTCAACTTTTTAATATTGGCATTAAATAATTACTGAATGTTTCACTGAGCACTGCTGTCCTGCAGTTTGTGTTAAAATATATCGCGATGGTTACAGGAAAAAAAAAAGTATGGCACAGCCCCACCGAGAATATTTTTCACCAGCCGCCACTGATGGTAAATTATGCCATCCCGATCCCAGCCTGCTTTTCTTCCCCCCCTTCCATGCTTCTCGCTGGGGACATAGGGAAAATGCATGGTTAGAGAGAACCCTTCCGTCATGGTCAAACAGTATAAATGCAAAGGCTGATGAACCTTCCTGTGGCACGACACTTCCCCTTCCTATCATTCATCCATCAACAAAAAAATTAAATACATTCTTCTCTGTAAGTATCTGTAAGTAAATATCTGGAATTATTCTTATTATGCTGGCTAATAAATATTCTGTCCTCACTTTTTGCATTTTAACTTCTTGGTCTCAGTGATAGAGCAGAAGAGATTTGGAAGGTTTGCTGTGTTAGAGGTAAACAAATTGTGGGGTAAATTCATCAGTATTAGCCAACTGCTAAGCAGTGTTAAACTGAGTTAAAGGCTGTAGGAAGTGATTTGAAAAAACATTACAGTTCACTCTCTCAAACACAACAGAGCAATTTAACTGATTGCAATTACACACCGTCAAGGGCTTTTATATAATTTTGATTGAATAACCATTTTAATTCAATATCCTGTTACTAATATCTCTCAATTTTATACTGTATGGCAGGAGTCAGTTGCAATTTTCCTTACCCAACATTTTATTTATCTTGCCTCTGCAGCATCACTGCCACCCCATAGTAAAACATCAGTATAAGTATATACCGGTGCTGTAACAGGAAGGCTTTCCTCTTTTGGTTTAGCGGTAGCCAATCGTAACAAAGCATGACATCAATCTCACTATCATGCTTCAGGATAAAATTAGCAAAAACACATTGTGGCCTGCTTTATCTGCTGGTTAATCCTCCAAGTTTTTAGGTTAATGATTTATGTCCACAGACACAGTTACTAGAGAGAATAAACATTTATGCAGCACAATAGCCTATACAATAATAAAATGTTCCCACAATAGTTCAATCTGAAGTCTTCCTTCCAACTATGTCCCTTTGTTTATGAAAATTGCATAACTGTCCTTAAGCATGAGAACTCATTGACTTATGTACAGTCAGTCTGTTTACACAGGCAGCCCAATTTAGATTTTTCCCCCACTAATTGGTCTTTTGACCAATCAGATCTGAAAAATACCTGATGTAATTGGTCAAAAGATCAGAATTGAGCTGCCTGTGTAAACACAGCCTAAGCTACTCACTCACTCTGCAGCCAAAATCCGCTACATACTTGGATTTTTGGCAGAGGTGAGGAATGGGAATTTGTTATTCCAAGTGGATATCATGAGAAAATAAATGAGTCATTGCTGGGGATGTTGATTGAGATTGTATAATCACGCAGTGTTGTTGGAAGGGAGAGGGATCTGTGACCTTTGGTTATAGAGTACATTGGGACCTTCCTGCATCCTCCCAGCGTATTCATTAACAGTCAAGGCAAATGTCTTATTGCTGCGGGCAAAGTCCTCCACCTGAGCAAGGTACCAGTTGCCCCTAGCAACAATGAACATGACACCTGAAAGTAAACCTAGTCCCTTAGAGACAAGTATTTTTTCCTGCCATAAACAAGGAGCATCAAATTAATTAGAATGTTTCTTCTTCCTTATCTCTATTTCTCAATTTCTCCCTCTCTGTAACCCTGCATTGCAGATATTACTCTTTCATCTCTGTAATGGCCAACGGTATTCCTGTCATCCTGAGCCATGTCTCACTCAGTGGAGGCCGCAGCCGGCTGAACCGTATTAATGGGCCACAGAGTAAATGTGTCTCTCTCTCTCAGCATGTCCCTGTGAAGGCTCTGACAAGACAGATGTCAGGGTGCTGCA